>NC_047026.1:31653829-31788259 GCF_902652985.1 Pecten maximus
GCACGCCTTTGCTAATGCCTTACTAATCACAACAGGTTTAAAGTATGATTGGTTGATCATTAAAATGGTTTTTATCCTACTTATAATCATAACATGGAAGCTGCTCAAATCACTATTAATTGGGTTGTCCATAAACAAGAGGCCTAAGAGGGCTTGTATCGCGAACCTGGATATTTCAGTGATTATGGCAAAATTTAACACTTCCCATTGGACCCATATAACCTTGACTTTTTACCCAGTATCATGACCTTGATCTTTGGTAAGTTGACTCCTTGTTTCATTGAAATTCATTCTGACCAACAAAAAATTCATCAGTAAAAAGAAAGCAAATTTGATCTTTTGGCCTAATTATGACCTTGACCTCGATTTTTGACCTCAGTAAGTATTTTTTGTGAATTGAACATCTTGACAAAATTTCCTGTAAATCAGTTAACAAATAGTAAAACTAACAGCCAGGAATCAAATTTGTAGGTGGACATACAGATGGTGAGGACTGACAGTGTGATTGCTAAAGGGCGTGCATATCTTCGCTATATGAGGACCTTAGATTATAACAAAATCCTGTCCTTCCAAAAACAGAAAGGTTTTAAAGAATTAACTAAATTTCCCCAATGGGGCCCAAACCCTCAGGGACACCTGAGACCCACCATTTATATGAAATTAACTTGCTTTAAACTGAGGATGGCTCAGACCATATTTAGACTCAATCCTGCTATTGAAACAGCTTTAAGAAGAAGGATTTCCTCCCGCCCATCAGACTCGTAGGAGTCCAGCTACACTGTTTATACAAAATGGGTTCCCTTCCACCAAAGCATGCATGCTTTATACCAAATATTGACTTTCATTCCTATATAACAAGAAAGATTTAAAAGAATTCCCTAATTATTTATTTCCCCTATTGGGCCATGCCCTTCACGATCATGCCCCTGCTGGATAAGTTCAACCATTTGTGCTATTTTGAATCCCCACAACCGAGGATCATGCTACCTTTAGGCCTTGCCCCTGGGGTGTACAGCCCCACCATTTTTACAATTTTGAAACTCCACCACCTGAGGATGCCTACAGTCAAATATGTATGACATCAAGTGCTTTAGTTTTAGAGAGGTCATTAATTTGAATCCCAACCATCTGGGGATGCTTCCAGTCAAATTAAGATAAGTTCCAATCATTGATTAGAATTGTTTGAAGATATTGTTTACGTACCAACAGATGAGAAACGTTGTTCGGATACATGATAGACACCATCAGATATGGTGTTTTGGACCAGATGACCTAGCTAATAAAACTTGTTACTGATATTACTTGAGAACTACTCGCAGGATGAAAACTTGAAGTGTGGCTTCACCTTGGTCTCTTGTTGTATCCATTCAACTTTGAGACTGATATGGCAAAAAAAATTGTAGACAGGTAGCCATCTTGAATTCCGAGTTGTGTGTGTTTTTTAATGGCTGGGGACCTTTTTTTTTTTTTTTTTTTTTTTGTTTAACGTCCTTTTAACAGCCAGGGTCATTTAAGGACGTGCCAGGTTTTGGAGGTGGAGGAAAGCCTACGGTCAGTACCTGGCAACTGCCCCACGTAGGTTTCCAACTCGCAACCCAGAAGTGGAGAGCTAGTGTTAAAGTGTCGGGACACCTTAATCACTCGGCCACCGCGGCTGGGGACCTATACTACATCCTTGTATGTTTTATTGGTTAGGACTTGTCCACTACACACACTTGTGTTTTAGTGTCAATAGGGACGTTTAAATTGGGGACCTGTGTGCCACACCCTTGTGTATTTTAGTGGTTGGGGTCCTGTGTGCCACATCCTTGTGCATTTTAGTGGTTGGGGACCTATTCGCCACATCCTTGTGTATTTTTGTGGTTTGGGACCTGTGTGCCACACCCCCTTGTATGTTTTAGTGGTTGGGGACCTGTGTGCCACACCCCCTTGTATGTTTTAGTAGTTGGGGACCTGTGTACCACATCCTTGTGTATTTTAGTGGTTGGGGACCTATTCGCCACATCCTTGTGTATTTTAGTGGTTGGGGACCTATTCGCCACACCTTGTGTATTTTAGTAGTTTGGGACCTGTGTGCCACACATCCTTGTGTATTTTAGTGGTTTGGGACCTGTGTGCCACACTCCCTTGTGTATTTTAGTGGTTTGGGACCTGTGTGCCACACTCCCTTGTGTATTTTAGTGGTTTGGGACCTGTGTGCCACACATCCTTGTGTATTTTAGTAGTTTGGGACCTGTGTGCCACACTCCCTTGTGTATTTTAGTGGTTTGGGACCTGTGTGCCACACATCCTTGTGTATTTTAGTGGTTTGGGACCTGTGTGCCACACTCCCTTGTGTATTTTAGTGGTTTGGGACCTGTGTGCCACACTCCCTTGTGTATTTTAGTGGTTTGGGACCTGTGTGCCACATCCTTGTGTATTTTAGTGGTTTGGGACCTGTGTGCCACACATCCTTGTGTATTTTAGTAGTTTGGGACCTGTGTACCACACTCCCTTGTGTATTTTAGTGGTTTGGGACCTGTGTGCCACACATCCTTGTGTATTTTAGTGGTTTGGGACCTGTGTACCACATCCTTGTGTATTTTAGTGGTTGGGGACCAGTGTGTGCCACATCCTTGTATGTTTTAGTGGTTGGGGACCTGTGTACCACATCCTTGTGTATTTTAGTGGTTTGGGACCTGTGTGCCACGTACACTCCCTTGTGTGTTTTAGTGGTTGGGGACCTGTGTGCCACACCCCCTTGTATGTTTTAGTGGTTGGGGACCTGTGTGTGTTTATATATATACCTCTGATATCACTTTTATCAATAACATCCCAATCCTCTCCAATTTCCTCCGTTGTATCTGTTATAGTTAGGGGTTTGACATCTCTAAAGCTGTCATCAATCACATCACGTAAGGACACAAACATCTCTTGGTCACCAAGGAAGTAGGAACAGGAACAGGCCTCTGCATTATCCTCCTTTAATTCATACAGAGTGTTTTTGACTAGTGATTTATATGCCTTCTTTTCGCCCCATCCACTAGATCTACAGCCATCCAAAAGAATAGTCAAAGATGTTGCCTTCCTCTCGGCAGTCATGAACTCAAACTTTGAGTGACCCTTCAGTCATGTTATAGCCCTACGTCCTACCACTAGACCACTATGCCTCCTAATAAATATTATATGTGAAAAATCAAGTGTTCAAAAGTGCTCTCTAGGTGCTGAACAATTCCTGTGTCTTAGTTGTATAATCATACTAATGGAAGATTATCATGTGGCGGTTAAGAAAGGATACAGTGTTTAAGAAAGGATAAGGAGACGGATTAATACAAGTTTTAAACTTGTTTCCGAATCTCATTCAAATTATGATTGTATGATTGTGTATTGTATATGTATGAATTGAATAAATAAAATAAAGTTTATCGATTAAGAAAGGACAGAATACAGGGAATGCGAATATGTGAATGTAATAGAAAAATGCAACATTTGATATATGACACTTACGACTGTGACAGAATTTATTGAAGGGCTGCCCTCACATACAAGATATATGTACACAGGTATTGAAAATTATTTTGTTTCTAATTGCTGGAGAGATCACTTTGTAAAAAAAATTTTTTTTTTTTTTTTGGCTATATTTCCTTTATAGGATCCCTTTCTCCTTCCCCAAGGGTGTCATGTCCTTCATTTATACAACATACAACATTGCAAAATAATTCTCCAGTCCAAATTTCATCAAAATCCATTAAGTTGTTCAGGACTGGTAGTGATTTAAAAAGAGCTACCAGTACTTCAATTTCCCCTATTGGGCTCCACCTCTTTGGTCTTAATTGAGCCACACTGTGCATTTATAAAATGTTAGATCTTCTTTGCCCAATATTCATAAGCTCAACAGCCCTTCGAATCCAAGCAAGGTGAGTTAAAAATTAAGTTGTTAATGATAATATTATTACAAAGGGCAGTAACTCAGTAACAGTTGAATAATTCCCATTTTCCAACTTGTCCGCGATCTTGTTGATATATGGCTGAATACAAAGTTTCATCAAACTATATGATATTTACTCCAGTTATTATGTTCACGAGGTCAAATAATAATTTCATTACAAATGCCAATAGCTTTGTAAGTTACTGTTTGATA
Source organism: Pecten maximus (assembly GCF_902652985.1). Taxonomy (NCBI): domain Eukaryota; kingdom Metazoa; phylum Mollusca; class Bivalvia; order Pectinida; family Pectinidae; genus Pecten; species Pecten maximus. Next base: position 31,657,950 of record NC_047026.1, read on the forward strand.
ATTTCCATTTTCGAACTCATTCCAGATCTTCTTCATATATGGCTACATACAAAGTTTCAACAAACTTGCTTGATATTTACTGACCAGTTATCGTGTTTACAAGGTCTAACGATAATATTATTACAACGGGCAATAACTCTGTTAGTTACTATCAAATAATTCCCACTTTTGACCTCATTTGAGATCTTGTCGATGTAGGGCTGCATTCAAAGTTTCATCAAACTTGCTGGATATTTACTCCAGTTATTGTGTTAACAAGGTTATTGTTGACAGATGGACACTGGATGCCACGGTATAGCAGAAGCCCACCTCGCTCTTTAAATTGGACCAGGGGAGCAAACAAATGAGTTTATTCTTAACCCTATATTTGGCAACAATTTAACTACTTATAGAAAACATAAAACATCATACCTCCTCTTTTCAGCTTCACCAAGACATCAGATGTAGACTTGCTGCCATCTCCACAGTACAGTTCTATACATGGTCCATCTCCTGTTCTCCACCGACGTCCAGCCAGATTAGAGGATTGCTGTGTGGCTGATCCTTGTCTGTCAGACCTCGATGTTTTCCCTTCAGTCACATCAACTTCCTGTTTCACCATGGTCACGTGACATCCTGTATCCTCACCAACTCCCACCATCATGTCCTGTCCCTGTTTTGATTCAAAGAAGTCTTTGCTGACCTTGTCTTTAAGCCAAAGGTTTTTTGCTGTCACTGTTGCGGTGTGTTTCTTCACATCATCACAAGCTTTATCCAGTGTTCCATTTGGACCTTTTACTATCCATCCCTGTTTTTCTTTCTTCTGGACGGGACGAATTTCAACACCATATTTCTTTTCTATGCTATCAAGATGATCTTGCAGTACTTTAGCACAGAGTTTTACTGTCAGGTATCCAACTGGTGTGTACTGAAATGTTTTTGTTCCTACTTGTGAGAAATCTTCTTTCATCTTGTTTAAAATTTCTAATACAACATCTGTAACATCAGAAGTACATACCAGCTTCATTGAACTTTCCTGTGTTGTTATGACAACCCTGCCATTGTATCTCTCCTGCAAGACACGTACCTCCTCCTGTACATCTGGTGAGTTCAAGAATAACCTCCATGTAGGGACGTCTTTCTCAAATTCTCTGTAGAAAATGGCAGACTGAATCACTTGGAGAACTTTCTCCTTGTCGGCTACAGTAGCATACACCATTGTAGTGTCTTTATCGTGTTCAAGGTAACATGCCAGATGCTGACATCTGATATAACATTCCTGTATATGGTCCAGTACAGTTCCGACTCCTAACATGCTCACCTGCTCAGGTCGCATATCTCTGCTGGACAAGTTAACTTTCTCTTTCTCTATTTCCTTCAGCTGACTCTGGATATCTGCTTCAACTCTAATGACAGTCGTCTTATCTCCAACAATTTGTAGACCGTGACTGCCATCTTGTTCTAATTTCAAATTTTTAAATTTTTGTCTTAAATCTTCTATTATTGGTATGGATGACAAAATTTTCGTTTGAAGTCTACCAAGCTTTAATGTAGCAGTGAAGTCTGCCTCTGTTTGATTTCCATCATTTCTGGTAGAGACATTTTGACCTGTTTGGCCCTCTGTACTGCGGGATGTTGTTGCCATATTCTGTGCTCCAACACTCTGTCCTCCATGTGAATCTCCAATGGGATTGCTATAAACCTTAGTCTGAACTTGAACTCTGTCAATGTTCTGATCCATTGGTTCACTTGTTGACACCTGTGATGGACTGTTGACATTTTGTCCTGACTCATCATTCCATCGTTCCTTGTATCCTATGATTAACATAAAATACTGGTGTATTCGGTTGCAAGTTTAATTATAATAATACATCTGTAGATTTTTGTTTTTGTAAAAGTTGGCACACTGCAACTTAACTTTTATCAAGATTAAATAAATTTTGAACACATTTCTAGTGCTTTTTCAAATAAATATAATTCACAATATTGTTCATGAAACGGAATTTATACCTACATGTGCAAATCACTTGTGTGCTTTTTGACAGTGATATTTAGGTTACAGACCAAGAGCAGCTGTAATCTACATTCTAAATTGATATGTTCCTAAATTGAAACAAATGGGTTAAATAAAAGTCAAAGCTCAAATTTTAGGGCAGAGAAATTAATCCAACTTTTGGTATAATACAGTATATTTCCTCATCTAGGTTAACTCATGCTCCAAAGTTCCAGTAACAATCAATTGCAGCGTAGGAGAGACAACCCGGATAAATTAAAAATGTTTGAAGATGAACACAACACAATACTATTATACTCTTTCCACATGAAATTCCCAATGGGACACGAGTTAATTACTAAAGCTATACATACCCCCAACCAGAACCCACTAAAAATAGTAACATAGACCTTTAGCTTGACACTGACCAAAAAAACCAGAGTCTCAAACTTTTCCGAGATGTTATGATCCTTTATCATTTCGTGAAGTATGATCAAATTCCCTCAAGGAAGGCCGCTAAAGTACTGATGATCTTTGGCATTACTGACATATGTACAAGATGGCCCATATTTTAGTTCCCTCGGGTTAACCTAATAATCTTATGAGAAATTCTTTCTAAAAAGCAAAATTCTAGTAAAAGGTTAAAAATATACTTTTCCCAATAAACGCCTACTCTGAAATGATAATCTTGAACAAGTTCTATAACTCTTATATATTTTCCTCAAATACAGGTATCTGAAGCTTGGCACACCAGAAAATAGCACAACTACTACTGTTACTACAACCTACACAATACAACAATTACCTGGTACTGTGTTGTCAGATTGGCTAGATCCACTTTGTCTGGACTGTCTGTTATCTGATCCACTTTGTCCTGTCTGTCTGTTATCTGATCCACTTTGTCCCGTCGGTCTGTTATCTGATCCACTTTGTCCTGTCTGTCTGTTGTCTGATCCACTTTGTCCTTTCTGTCTGTTATCTGATCCACTTTGTCCAGTCTGTCTGTTATCTGATCCACTTTGTCCTGTCTGTCTGTTATCTGATCTACTTTGTCCTGTCTGTCTGTTATCTGATCCACTTTGTCCTGTCCATCTGTTATCTGATCCACTTTGTCCTGTCTGTCTGTAATCTGATCCACTTTGTCCTGTCTGTCTGTAATCTGATCCACTTTGTCCTGTCTGTCTGTTGTCTGATCCACTTTGTCCTGTCTGTCTGTAATCTGATCCACTTTGTCCTGTCTGTCTGTAATCTGATCCACTTTGTCCTGTCTGTCTGTTATCTGATCCACTTTGTCCTGTCTGTCTGTTGTCTGATCCACTTTGTCCTGTCGGTCTGTAATCTGATCCACTTTGTCCTGTCTGTCTGTAATCTGATCCACTTTGTCCTCTTTGTCTGTTATCTGATCCACTTTGTCCTGTCTGTCTGTAATCTGATCCACTTTGTCTTGTCTGTCTGTTATCTGATCCAATTTGTTCTGTCTGTCTGTTATCTGATCCACTTTGTCCTGTCTGTCTGTTATCTGATCCACATTGTCCTGTCTGTCTGTTATCTGATCCACTTTGTCTTGTCTGTCTGTTATCTGATCCACTTTGTCTTGCCTGTCTGTAATCTGATCCACTTTGTCCTGTCGGTCTGTAATCTGAGCCACTTTGTCCTGTCTGTCTGTAATCTGATCCACTTTGTCCTGTCGGTCTGTTATCTGATCCACTTTGTCCTGTCTGTCTGTTATCTGATCCACTTTGTCCTGTCTGTCTGTTATCTGATCCACTTTGTCCTGTCTGTCTGTTATCTGATCCACTTTGTCCTGTCTGTCTGTTATCTGTTCCAGTTTGTTCTGTTTGTCTGTTATCTGATCCACTTTGTCCTGTCTGCCTGTTATCTAATCCACTTTGTCCTGCCTGTCTGTTATATAATACACTTTGTCCTGTCTGTCTCTTATCCATATCAGTATCTGTATCTCCAACATAGTCTCCTTGTAACTTATCCATTTTCGGACTTCCTCTTACAACATCAGAAATAGCACCTCTCTGCTGAGTAAGAACATCCATGGTGATCTTCATGGCACCACGTTCCCCAGCCAGCCAGTAGTTGATGTTATCACCTGACACTTCATAGCCAATCACAATGCCCTTCTGGTAGCTTTCCAATGATGACAGAGTTTCCTTGACATGGTCTATGTCCCAGGATGTAGAAGAAATATTCACAGCTTGAAGTTGATAACACAGACAAGTAAGGACACGTTTTACACTTATATCTAAAGGAGCTGAGGCTCCTTGCTGTGGACAGACAGAAGGAGGGTATCCATCTCTTGTCACCACAAGTTTTAGTTCAGAGAGCAAAGCCTGTTTTACTGTATCCAACTGCAAATCAGAATGAAACAGATGATAGAACTTGACAAATTCTTCTTCATCCTTTTCCATCTTCAATACATTCTTTCTGGACTCCAGGGATATTAAGTTGATTTTAAAATTACCTGAATAATCCAAGTTGTGGAAGTCTGGCCCAGATTCTGTCCTTTTTTCTAGAAAATATAGGATTTTGATAATTTTGAAAATTACATTACACATTACAAAAAAAAAACAATTACAAATACATTAACAATGCAATCATAATAACACATTAGGTTGATCGAGTATCAACCTTTCTGGAAGTCACTCAGATACAAACTGGACTTTACTTACAACAGGTATTTTTTTAGCATCTCTCACAATATAGTTTTTGTTGCAAGAGTTCAGATAAATAAAACATTTGGAATAAGGTACATTTGTAATACTGATTAGTTATCACTGTGAAAGGTTTTGGTTTTACACAAAATCAAGTTAATACCTTTTACATTTATCAAAATGCTAGCAGGCATATAAATGCTGAGCTTCATCAGTAGAACAGTGACTTGGGAAGCTGAAGATCATGATAGTATTAGTAATCTCTGTGAGAACAGTGAACTAGGAAGCTGGAGATCATGATAGTGATCCCTGTGGGAACAGTGAACTGGGAAGCTGGAGATCATGATTGTATTATCTCTATGGGAACAGTGAACTAGGAAGCTGAAAATCGTGATAGTGATCTCTATGGGAACAGTGAACTGAGAAGCCTATCAAGTTCCAAAGAAATCATCGAAAAACAGAGGATCACAGGGGAAAAAATCAAATACTGAAATAAACAAAGGACAGTTATTACATTTGCCATAATAATTGAATTAAGATGGGTGCCTACACCTGCGTGTGCTCCTTCAAAAGTGTTATCTTTCTTCAATGGAACTCACAAGTCTTTTAAGCAACTTTTTGTATCAAGCTTGCAAGAATTCGCGATGTTTTGCCGACTGGCGATATACAGCAGAAGAATAGACTACATTTCTATCAACTATTTGTACTGATTAGTAGTTTATAGCATGAAGTGTACATTTTCGTCCAGGGTGAATCCTGTAAATGCTGTGAATAATACCTTATCCAGTACTGATCTGTGTTGGGCTACAAAGACAGCATATGTTGTCTGAATTCAGACAAAAATACAGCAGGATCAAATGCCATAAAAAACAAATCACAATCCCTTATACTTAGTAAAGAATGAAGTGTAGTAAGGGGCGATAACTCGTTATCGTTCCTTATGGAACGTAATGATAGTATGAGCTAATTCGCGATTTTTGCCGGCTATTGTAGCGATTTGGGAGCGGAAAAAATGGCACATACAATTATGGGCTTTTGAACCATTGTAAAACTCAGCTCGATCTAGGTCTGGATGTATCTGGTATCCCTGTGGAAATTCGTATTTATGAGATATTTTGGGTCAAACATGCCAAAATCGTCACTTTGACTAAGAGGTTCTGTTTAAATCGCCCTCAAAATTCCGAAAAAAAATCCAGAAACATATATGATGCACATGTAAATAGATAAATGTTTCCTGAGGAAAACGGTCTGTTTAGTTTTTTGATATCTTTAACAGAACGGTCACAAGATTGTTTTTGAAAATGGCCTATTTTATCGACCTTCTCAGTATTTTTCCACTCGACAGGGGTATTTTCCTATAAATAGGCTGCCTGTTTTGATGACGCAAGACTGGGCATTTCCTTTCCGATTAGCAGGGTTGAACAAATTGATCGGATCGGATACAGACTTATCAGCATTAAAATCATTATAGATCAACTGGTTTTATATTTGTTTTGCTCGAGTCACCTTGATGATGTCTTTCAAAGCCTGCATTAACATAAACAAATCCGTTATGATTAATGTATGAAGTTTATACGTAATGGAATTATTAACACATGTGGTTTGGTCGGATTGTCCGCATATATAAAGGAAAGCTATAGAATAACGCCATCCTGAACTCATCGGGTATTGTCACTGAAATGATTCCCAGAGGAGTTCCGGATGGAATAACACCGGGGACTTCACGCCGCTTACTCGTTCAACTCCAGGCTTTAGCTGCAGTCTAAGTGAGTTGTATTACATTTTCCCGTCAGGACCACAGGCGCTTGCATAGAAAATGAGAATTTTGTAGAAGTCCAGATTCTTCATTTACATACGAAGTTGAAAGGTCATGTGATTGTATAATCAGCTGCCGCCAGGTGCACTTTTGGGGGTCATTTCCGCATGCATTTTGTCCGGAAAACACTTCGGCTCGCTGAAGAGTTTTGTCCAATTTACGATTATTTGAAGAGTTTTGTCAATGAATGATGATTTATAATCATAAATTATTTATCATTTTGAATGTGAGAGTACCATGCATGCACCGTATATGACAGTACACTGGAAAAGCAAACGAAGTCAAGAATGCCTATTCTGCAATCGCATTCACGTAGTAGGCCTAGATATTTTATACTTGAAAATTAAAAAAAAAAAAAATGATAAATGGGAAATGGATTCACATACTTTTGTCACAAAGGTAGAACAAAATGCTTATTTATAGATTTACTTTTGTCAGGTTACTGAAATCTGGACGAACAAAAAGAAAAGTGAATCACGAATAAGACTGTCATCAGGTTACCGGAACGTATACATGTGTACATGTACCAACATTACTTACTTCAGACTTGTTCATTTCTTTCTACACATTTTACAAATATCATGTTGTCGTCAAATAGGAAGATCATACTTCTAGACCTGCCAAACGATTTGTACGTTGTGATCGATGATCCATCATCAATTTATTTTCATTTCCCACAATGTTAGATTTACTGTTTGTCAGAAATTCTTCGAGTTCAATCAAAATTTTATGAGTATACATACAAGACTCGGGACTTATCTATAGATCTATCACTGTATGATTATTGAAATATTGAGGAGTTTCATTTTATTTTAAACCCCTTTTTATTCAAATTTTCGAAACAGTATTACTTACTTACTTGATTTCGATTTTAATAAACTTGATAACATTTGGCCGCTTAGTGTCAACAATCAGGGGCGGACACAGGATTTTCAATTAGGGGGGGCGTGTGAAATTATAGGGGGAGGGGAGGGGGTGTCCAGGGTTACTCCCCTTAAAATTTTTTAGCAGGTAAATGCAAAATCCTGCATTCAAGTGTATTTCACGATAGATTCATACCTAGTGTGTTTTATAAAAACAAGTATATGAGAGATATTTTTTAATGATTTTATACTATCATTTCGCTGATTGATACGGGAATTTGCTTTTTGAGATACCCTTACTTTGACAATTTTAGGGGATGGGGTTGGGTGGAGGGTGGGGGGCTTTAAATCCGCCAGTGACAATGTCAAAGAGTTTAACGCATTGTAAAGTATTCTTCTATTAATGATTAAGCTGGCTGAAGTGCTTACAGAATAAAGAAACTGGATTTAAATGAGAAAGAAAAGAGAATAGTTGAGGGGTAGTAGTAGTTATTTTGTGTCAACGCCAGAATTTTATAGTATTAAGGGCTAACGCCAGAATACCCAGAATAACCTCTTATTCTTACCGATATTGTGTGTGGTCTATATATTTTTAACTAGTCATGTAGTGGTCCATTTTTTTAATTGAAGATAGGCATAACCCTAAATAGATGGCAAGTTCAATAAAAAACAAAATATCAAACAACTATCAACTATTACCCCATCCAAATTTTAACTTCGAAACAGTTCAACTGATACTGCTTGTTCATGGTATACGTATAATGTCCCGGCCCTGTCTTGAACAAGTTACTGAGCACCGTTACATGCAATCTTTCGTTTTCAAAATGAAGTTCAACAACTACCGAAATGATGCAGTTGAAGAAAAGAAAAGGACGATCTCATCACTGGCATTAAAACATGCTATCTTGTTAGTCCGTGATCTCGCAAACGACGTCCTGTACATGCACATGTAAAATAAAGTATGCCGAGATGACCCCCAAAAGTGCACCTGGTGACAGTCGATTATATAATCACATGACCTTTCAACCTCGTATGTAAATGAAGAATCTGGACATGCAGGCTGAGGGAGCCGTTTGAAAAATGGCGTCTGAGCGAGGAATTCGGTGATGTTTTCATGGATAATTGTGTGTAACGATTCGTATTAAGTGACACGGTAGGTTAAAGATGAATGTTTCCTGATGACAGTTGTATATAGTGTACACCGTGTCAGTTTGAATAAATGTGTTTTTTAGTCGATTGAAGTGAGATGGGGTGCCGTTTCGCTCGTAGCGGAGTTTCCGGCCTTGAGCTTAACAGATTACACATACCACTGTCAAATAGAAAAAATTTGAAAATCACATTTTCTATGCAAGCGCCTGTGGTCAGGACCAGGACTTTTTAATATCGTGTCATAATAAAAGTGACATTGGAGGTTATAGCTCTTCTACTATGACCAAATTTGTTGCTTTACAGGATCAGTATTAATTAATTGTCAACCCAGACCAGCGTTCAATTCTTTTCTATAACAAATCTAAACTCGTACTGAGTCGTAGGCTTCCAGTAGTGCCAGCAGGCCTACTGTAGTGTAAATGTTACGTGTTCATTAACGTTTTGGAGACGGGCGACGTTTAAATATGTAACATCTTATTTCTTTATTGTTTGTTTGTTTAATGAAATTACTGTGTCGTTAGTTTATGCTTTGATGTCTTGATCAGCTGATATTTGCTTATGTTGTGGAGCAACGACGTTTCGAGAATCATATCTCATACATATTAGCTTACGATGACACGAACTTTCAAGGAACTACCGTACATATACTTCAGTACACAATAGAAGTATATTGAACAATTCTTTTTCAGTAATAGAAGTTTTTTTTTCTCAAATTTTTAATGAAATATTTATGTTCTAATGCTTTAAATTTTGAAATTAAAGTCTCTGACCTGCCCTTTATTGAGATGAATCTTAGGACAGTGTCAAATTATATCATCTTTCGCATTAATATATAATGAAATAAATTTTCCAATATATTTAAACCTTTCACTTTTATGCACCAAAGAAAACTAGAACTGTCGCCAGGATGGCTGACTAATACCCCCGCAATCTGCACGAGTCAATATTGGTGAATTGGAACTGTTAATTAGAGGCTAACTAAGATAACCCAGTAATATAGTGACCAGTTGCCATAGCAACCATAATTTTGGAGAAAAAAAAAGTGGCATGCACATCTACACATGGTCCTCAATATTTGTGAGAAGTTTCATTGAAATCGGCCCTTCGGTTTAGGAGGAGTTGTCAGGACAAACAAAGTTATGGTTCTTATCAGAAAACCTGTTTATAGTGACCAGTTGCCATAGCAACCATAATTTTGAAAAACTAGAATTGTCGCCAGGATGGCTGACTAATACCCCCATTCATTGAAATTGGCCCTTCGGTTTAGGAGGAGTTGTCCGGACAAACTTATTAAGTTTTGGTTCTTATCAGAAAACCTGTTTATAGTGACCAGTTGCCATAGCAACCATAATTTTGAAAGAAAAGAAAGTGGCATGCACATCTACACTTGGTCCTCTATATTTGTGTGAAGTTTCATTGAAATTGGCCCTTCGGTTTAGGAGGAGTTGTCCAGACAAACTTATTAAGTTTTGGTTCTTATCAGAAAACCTGTTTATTGTGATCAGTTGCCATAGCAACCATAATTTTGAAAGAAAAGAAAGTGGCATGCACATCTACACATGGTCCTCTATATTTGTGTGAAGTTTCATTGAAATTGGCCATTTAGTTTAGGAGTTGTCCGGACAAACTTAAAGTTATGGTTCTTATCGGAAAACCTGTTTATAGTGACCAGTTGCCATAGCAACCATAATGTTGAGAAAAATAAAGTGGCATGCACATCTACACATGGTCCTCTATATTTGTGTGAAGTTTCATTGAAATCGGCCCTTCGGTTTAGGAGGAGTTGTCCGGACAAACTTAAAGTTATGGTTCTTATCGGAAAACCTGTTTATAGTGACCAGTTGCCATAGCAACCATAATTTTGAAAGAAAAGAATGTGGCATGCACATCTACACATGGTCCTCTATATTTGTGTGAAGTTTCATTGAAATTGGCCATTTTGTTTAGGAGGAGTTGTCCGGACAAACTTAAAGTTATGGTTCTTATCAGAAAACCTGTTTATAGTGACCAGTTGCCATAGCAACCATAATTTTGAGAAAAATAAAGTGGCATGCACATCTACACATGATCATTTATATTTGTGTGAAGTTTCATCGGAATCGGCCCATCGGTTTAGGAGGAGTTGTCTGGACAAAATGCGTCTACAGACAGACGGACGGACGGACAGACAACCTGATTCCAGTATACCCCCCCTAACTTCGTTGCAGGGGTATAATAATATGCAAGAAAGCTGTATTGACAAATTTAAGCTAAAATATTGTCAATTATTATGTCATATTAAGTAAAATTCAGTTGTTTTTGGTGTATTATAAGAAAGATGTCATGCATTTTTTTTATCTTTTGAAATTAAGTTAATTTCAACTTATTGCAAAAAAAGTATAAGATGGGAAATTATTTGACAAAATCAAAGAGTTACCAGGTTTTAGCTATAACAATTTTACAAAATAGTTGACTTTGAAATTTCATGAATTAGTAAATTTTCAAGTATCTATAAGTTGCTTTATCATCAATTCCATAATTGACATATTCAACATATTTCAACCCTTTGCTTACATATGTGCCAAAGAAACCATGTGCAAGAAACCTGTTATATCACATTATATATAGTTAATTATCTAATTTAGGGTGTGGAACCATGTTGTAATTTTGTTTTATCTTTTGAATTTTTAATCAGTAATTAAAAATTACCCCGGTACCAATATTTTGTTATCACTATTTTATAAAATAGTTTTTCTTCAAAATGTCATCTGCATACAGGTAGCAATTGGTACATTTTGAAATATCTTTGCTTTAATACCATACCAACATATTTCAACCTTTCACTTACATACATGTATACCAAAGAAAGCAATGTGCAAGAAACCAATTCTGACCAATGTATACTAAAGTTTTTTGAACTATTGTGTATTTATTGTGTCGCGATAAGTTAAATTCAATGTTGGGGCGGGGAACCATGTATTTTTTTTTTTTTATCTTTTGAATTTAAAGTTTACTTATATAAAGGTATTATAGAAAATTATTCGATATATTCAAACAATGACCAGGATTTAATGATAACAATTCTACAAAATAGTCTTCTTCATAATGTCATCTGCACACAGGTAAAATACAGTAACACAGGGACTAGTGTACATGCAAATAGTTTATATGTTTCTTTTTTTAGGCCAACACCACTATACATGTATGCAAATATTTACATTAGGAAGGGTGTTCTAAATTCTTGGTCAAAGACCGCAGTTAATTTCCCTCTATATTCTACTGAAGAAACAAATTCAGAATTTTGAAACTTAAATAGAATCTGGTTTTAATTTCAGCTTGTAGAACTATTCTCTTAATATCAACTATTTTGATATTGGGATAACACCATTTTCTTTAATTTTCACATCTTTTACAATTGCAACTGTGACAAATAAGAATTAAAAAGTTTTAAACAGTTACTGTAATTGCAGGCCTTAGACCGCAAGTAATTACCCTCTATGTTCTACTTTAAAAAAAACGTCATTAAAATGTTTTTGAGACTTTGCATAAAATATGGTTTTCATTTCATATTGTATAACTATTCTCTTAATTTCAAGCCATTTAGATATTAAGAAACACATTTTCCATAATTTTCACTTCTTTGGTATTATTGCCACTGTAAGATAGTTTATTAATTATTTATTATTGAGGGGCCGCGGTGGCCGAGTGGTTAAGGTGTCAAGACACTTTATCACTAGCCCTCAACCTCTGGGTTGCGAGTTCGAAACCTACGTGGGGCAGTTGCCAGGTACTGACTGTAGGCCGGTAGTGTTTCTCCTGGTACTCCGGCTTTCCTCCACCTCTAAACCTGGGACGTCCTTAAATGACCTTGGCTGTTAATAGGACGTTAAACCAAATACACCAAGTTTGTTAATATTATATTTATAGAAAAAGTATAGAAAAGTTTGAACAGTTAAAAAAATTATCCTGCAGAAGAAAAGGGAAGCTGAAAATCAGGCCGGTATGTGCTGTCGTGGTTGTGACTTTGGACAAGACCACTTTACCCTTATTGCGCTGAATGGCATGCGATGGACCTCTTGTATGTTGTTCAGTCAGGTAGTCACCAACTACTACAAGGAGACCCAGCTTTAGACTTAGGGATGCTACTTATTTTTCAGAAACCGGGCAAACTGATCTACACTGCTACCTGATAAGAAGTTTAAAACATTTATTTCAAAAGAAAACATTATTTATTTGCTTGGTAAGCTTCATTTTCATCAATTATTGCTCCCTTTCCTGGATGGCATGTGGACAGACAGGCCTCCTGCATGTTGTTCAGACGTAGTCACTAACTACTACAAGGAGACCCTGCCTCAAACTGACTCAGCTGGCTATTCACAGGGTGGTAAACCAAGCCAACAAAGCAAATATATATAAGAGTAAGAGATAATTGCCACTTAATTTTAAGAAACTGGACAAACTGGTGTACACTGCTACCTGATAAAAGGCTGAAAAAAGTTATTTGAAAATAAAAATATGATTTATTATGCATGGTTAAGCTTCCTTTACATGAATTATTGTTCAAATTCACACAAAACAATTTAAAACTTGCTAATTACCTAATTTTCATCTGCGATAGAAAAAGGGAGATAACTCGCTCAACTGTTCTTGATATTAAATTACCTGGGTAATTATACTGTACTATTCATATTAATGCTTTTCTAGATATTTTCCTTATGTTCTATTCATGATCGATCAATTATCGATATGATGATGATTGATCATGAACTTATTAGTTATTCCCAACACTACTGAAGAAATTTCCAAATAAAAAAAAAAGACAATCTCCCAATTTGCTCGACATGAACCACTGACAAAGACACTGATACTGACTTTGAACTATGAGGAAAGTCTCGAAATATCAATTTAAGGAAATGGCTATGTCAAACAAACAAACAATTTTTCTTCTCTCATTTGTATCATTATGCTTCACTGGGGAATTCATACAAAAATGGGATTTTCCTTGCGCAAGTGCATGTGATTTATTAACAATTTTCTCCAAGATTGATATTGGGGCGAGTCAATTCCCATCAAATCTTGGATATTCCTATCTGAAAGAGTTAATCCTATTTTTTTCGAGGATATTTGTCCAAATGAAGATATTGTCGAATTGCAAAGAAATTTGGTATGTGGGTACATCATGGGACACTGGTTACTCTTTTAACCTCACTTTTAACCTTTTTTAAACAAAATGACAGCCATTTCCCAGCCTCTGATTGGTCTAAATTAAGATATTGTCCGATTTTAATGAAATTTGATATGTAGCTACATCATGGGATACTGGTCCCTCTGTAGTCTGCTCACATTATTTTCAAGTTTTACAGAAATAGTCGATATTTCCTGGCCTCTGAATGGTCCAAATTTAGATATTGTCGGATTTCAATGAAATAGGGGTATTATGGGACAGCAAATTCAATATTGTGGGTTTCATTTCCTTGGCAACAAGACAGTTTTACTTATTTTTGTTTAACGTCCTATTAAAAGCTAGGGTCATTTAAGGACGTGCCTCGTTTTGGTGGTGGAGGAAAAGCTGGAGTACCCGGAGAAAAACCACAGACCTACGGTCAGTACCAGGTTACTGCCCCACGTGGGTTTCAAACTCGCAACTCTGAGATGGACAGCTAGGCTACCCTAGTGATAAAATATTGGGACACCTTAACCACCTCGGCCCCAGCGGCCTAACAATTAACACATAGTCTTCTCATTGGTTGAAATTTAGATATTGAGTGATTTTGATGAAAAGTGCTGAAACAGAGTTATCGCCCCTCACTACGCTTCATTCTTTCTGTGACATCCTTCAGGTGTCACCAAACTAGTAGCAACTACCTAATATTTGCTTATAATCCATCCAATTTTTGTGATTCAGTGTTTCCTATTACGTTTAGATGGAAATTCATTCGACTGATAGGAATAAACATCGCAGTCGCAAAAAAGAGGTGTCTTCAACCACCTCTGAGCAAATGATAGGAATAAATTTACAGTAAAACCCTGTTATATTGCCACGCATTATACCACAAAACTCACTTATCGCCATGAATTTATTCAGAACGGATTTCCTCCCACGCTAATGCACCGGTTTAACCGCCAAACTCGCATACCGCCATCCGCCATCATATTTCCAGAACAAACGGTAAAAATAATATCATCTTGACCTCATTAATATCGCCAAATTTAGTCCAGAAGGACGTGTATTTATATGTTATTGTTACTTGACTGACTACCGACTGACTGATTAGTAGCTGTACAACCATGTGGCTAGTGCTTTGTGTTCATGCTTTCTTTAGGTACAGGTAAATTTCGTAAGTTATGATGAATAAAACTGACGTTTGTGATACCACTTCACACTTTGATATATTATGCAACTCTGTTACTGCAGACACAACAGTAAGATGTCAGATATACAGAGGTATCGTACCACATGATGACGCAATGTTAACAATAACCAGAAACCCTGCACAAAGATCTGAAAACAAAATATTACTCTTGCGAGTTAATGATGAAACGTTGTCAAATTTCTAGAACACAAGCATTCTACAGCTGAATCAGACATTTAGAAATGTTTATCTCTTCAACAGTTTGTTTTGTAAGTTTGTCGGTTGAAGGCAAAACAGATGACAATTGATACGTTTTTCGGCGCCGGGTAGAACATGCACAGTCAAACGAGGTAACAGTGAAATCATGTTACGATTACTAGATCATGCGATGCAAATTATGATGATATTCTCGGGAAAATCATTAGATTTAATTCTATTTATTATCAAAGCATATATATGTGTAAAATTCGATGCAATATTTTGATATGAATAAATTGTTTTTGATTTTCAAAGTCGTCAGCTGTTATGGAAGCACTATTCATAGTGTGTGGACAGTAAAGTTGGGTTTGAGCGGCAAACCTGATATACCACCTAACTCGTTATATCGCCAAAATCGTGGAGAACAGAAGGTAGCGATACAGCGAGGTTTTACTGTAGTTCTATTGCTTTGGAAAGTATGTAACATTTATAATGTTTTATAGGAAAAAGAAGAATAAATTGCATGAAAAAAAGTTTCAGTTAATCTTAAAGGAATTACATAATGGATATTTATTAACTTCCTTATCTAATGGTATTTTATTTAGAGTTTTGAAGACAAAATAAATTAGCTGCATGTTAATGTGTATAATGTGAAAAGAGGCCCATGAGTTTTGAAGTATTTAAGTTAATTTGTAAGCGACTCTTTTTGGCCCCGCCCATCAGCCCCAGGGGGTCAGTCAGGGCCAATATGTGCATACCATTAAACTGTCATCCCATGCTGATCATGTTAACCAAATTAGAATGAATTCCAATAGAAATCCAACAAATCATAGTCAAAATTGTGATTTCTCTATATAGACAATAGTAAAGTTTACCCCCTCCCCAGGGGCAAACGTGAGACCACAGGGCCATGAAATTCACAATTTGGTAAAGCACCTTAAGACCATTCCATCTATGAGGAGTGTTTGATTCCAACATATCTGAGAGTAGAGAAGAAGATTTTTGAAGTTTTAGTCAATTTGACACTTTTTGGCCCCACCTCTCAGGCCCCTTGGGGGTCGGGAACATATAATTCACAATTTTATATGACCTTTAGCCATGGAAGCTTCCTTCCAAATTTGATTGAATTCAATTCAGCACTTTAGGAGAAGAAGTTGATAATGTAAAATGCTTACGACGGACAGACGACGTACGATGCACGACGCTGGACAAAAGGCGATCGTAAAAGGTCACCTGAGACTTCAGACACAAATATCGATTTTTCTCAAAATTCCATTTTCTTAGTATTTTTTAGACAGGGTCATATTTGAGCATATTCGGGATTTTTTGTAAAACAAACTATTAGACAAAATATCTTTTCTCTTTCAAATTTCGGCTCTTCATGGCCTAGATAATCAGTGATCTCTTATGTGTACAGAGGGAATTCCCAGCATCTTCATCTGTAGAGCTATAATCAGATCAGGAAGATCATAATCAGCTTCCAAACTGATTATAAAGGTGATGGCCCCCGGGTTCTTAAGCTATCGGACAGCTGGAACTACAGGTCTCTTGTCTGAGTACAGTTATACTAATACTGCCCACAAACCACAATGTACCTATATAAAGTGGTTGTAGCAGTTATACATATAACATGAGTGGAGTATACAAGGTTTACAGTTGATAATTAAAGTACAAAGATGATCTGTTCAGAGTTTAGATGACCCAGTTTGGATATTCTCTTTTTCTTAACATTTAACTATTTCTACAGAACTTATAAATACCTCTTGTCCTTGTTACAGGGGTGTATCCACTATGAGCACCACCTTCACGATTAAAGTCACCCTCTTGGTCAGCTTTCTTTCCTTTGTAATCATCATTCCTACTTTGTGGGTAATCACACTTGGGTTCATACATATCATGTGACAGAGGTGATGGTCCACTTGTAAAATTCTTATGATGTGAACCTTTTTCTTTATTTCCTGAAAACTGCCGTTGGTTTACTGCTGTTTGACTGGTACAGATATCTCCTGGATCCTCTTTTGGGTTGTCTCCCTTGCTTGCACCATCAGTCTGGCCAGAGCCTCTGTCCACCGAAGGATTACTATGGGGAACATCTGAATTTGAAGACATGTTGATACTTTTCTGAAAAAGATAAAAACAAAGTTAAATACATACCGAGTACATACATATGTACACCTGGCAAAAAAGTATAACAATTTTATACAAAAAGAATTTCTAAGACTATAGTCCTTTTGTCGGGCATTATAATGTACATATAATGTATTGTCACAACTAAAATTACACTAACCTTGAAAATAAATAAACTATAAATGTTATTAAGTTCATCTGAATAAATTGGCTGGTCCCTTTACATGCATGCTAATTAAGACTCAATTCAACACTCATGACCTAGCTCATCTGCAGACTGCATATTTTTTATAGAAAATTTTATGAAATCTAATCATTTCATGTCCTTTTACCACATATTGTTTGTGAAACTGTGTAATGTAGCCTAGAAGGTAAATAACTTTAAACAACTTTATTTAGAAACAGAAATAAAACACCGGTCAAATAAAATTGTATGTACACTATATATACTTATCAGGTCTTATATGATCCTTTGCATTTATTTGTTTGAAAATTACATTTGTAAAACAATTAATTTGATCCTTACGTATATTTAAAGTTTTGAGGTAGTTATAATCAGAGCATGAAATTGAATCTGGTATTACCAAGTAAGTAGGTCGGCGCCTACCCCCTGTACTCTGTGTACTATAGTGTACGTTTATTATTGTTCATCATTTGAAAGTTGTGTATTTAATTCAAATATAACTGTAATTCATTCCTTTTCTTATACATATATATTTCATCATTTTATAAAATGAGATTCTCGCGAGTCGACTTGATCGTAATGCTAACCTTACCAAAAACGAAACTGAAAGTACGCAGTCTAATCGTACAGGTTTGCAGTGTCTGAATTTATGCAATATACTGATTTCTTAGTAAGTAAATGATGTGTTTTGTACTCACTTCAGGCTATGCTTTATCCATATACAGCTGTCTCGTACATATTGTCGATTTATTTTGGAGTTATCTCTGTTCTTGTCTCACCTAACATCAACCAGGCTGCATGTCCGCCTCGCGAGGTATCAGGAAAACCGGTCCAACTAATTACAGCCCGGTGCTGCCCGGCACTGCCCGGTACTGCCCGGCACCGCCCGGTACTGCCCGGTGCTGCCCGGTACTGCCCGGGGAATATATATTGACCGCCCGGGCTTTTATTTATATCCAAACACTATTTAACCTATTATATATGGATAGATGGTAGCTTAATCAATAATATGGCAAAAAATGGTGAAAATATATTAATATTTGACAGAGTTATAGCTATGTGAAATTAGCGATCTCGCAACCTAGCGCTCGGGATGAGCCATACTCTTGTTATTTGCATTTATACGACCGCCCGGGCTTTTATTTTTATCCAGACACAATTAAAACTATAATATATGGATAGATAATAGCTTTATCAATAATATGGTAAAAAATTGTGAAGAAATATCAATATTTCACAGAGTTATAGCTACGATCTCGCAACCTAGCGCCCGGGATAGGCCATAATCTTGTTATTTGCATTTATACGACCACCCGGGCTTTTATTTTTATCCAGACACAATTAAAACTATAATATATGGATAGATAATAGCTTTATCAATAATATGGTAAAAAATTGTGAAAAAATATAAATATTTCACAGAGTTATAGCTACGATCTCGCAACCTAGCGCCCGGGATAGGCCATAATCTTGTTATTTGCATTTATACGACCACCCGGGCTTTTATTTTTATCCAGACACAATTAAAACTATAATATTTGGATAGATAATAGCTTTATCAGTAATATGGTAAAAAATTGTGAAAATATATCAATATTTCACAGAGTTATAGCTACGATCTCGCAACCTAGCGCCCGGGATAGGCCATAATCTTGTTATTTGCAATTATACGACCGCCCGGGCTTTTATTTATATCAAGACACTATCAAAACTATGATATATGGATAGATAATAGCTTTATCAATAATATGGTAAAAAATTGTGAAAATTTATCAATATTAGACAGAGTTATAGCTACGATCTCGCAACCTAGCGCTCGGGATGAACCATAATCTTGTTATTTGCATTTATACGCCCGCCCGGGCTTTTATTTATATCCAGACACAATTATAACTTAATATATGAATAGATAATAGCTTTATCAATAATATGGTAAAAAATTGTGAAAAAATATCAATATTCCACAGAGTTATAGCTACGATCTCGCAACGTAGCGCTCGGGATGAGTCATAATCTTGTTATTTGCATTTATACGACCGCCCGGGCTTTTATTTATATCCAGACACTATTAAAACTATAATATATGGATAGATAATAGCTTTATCAATAATATGGTAAAAAAATTGTGAAAAAAATATCAATATTTCACCGAGTTATAGCTATGTGAAATTAGCGATCTCGCAACCTAGCGCTCGGGATGAGCCGTAATGTTGTTATTTGCAATTATACGACCGCCCGGGCTTTTATTTATATCCTGACACTATTAAAACTATGATATATGGATAGATAGTAGCTTTATCAATAATATGATCAAAAATGATGAAAAAATATCAATATTTGGCAGAGCTATGGCTATGTGAAATTAGCGATCTCGCAACCTAGCGCTCGGGATGAGCTATAATCTTTTGCATTTATACGACCGCCCGGGCTTTTATTTATATTCATACATTATCAAAACTATTGCATATGGATAGATAGAAGTTTAATCCTTAAATATGATCAAAAGTGGTGAAAAAAATATCAATATTTGACGGAGTTATGGCTACGATCTCGCAATTAAAACACCGGAAACAGCTGTTCACTGTCCGGGCATTTATTATCACTCATACATCATTAAAATTATATTATTAGAAGATGTGTTGATTTAATTAATTAGTAATACGGTCAAACAATGGTGAAATGTACGGCCGGGCGGTAGCCAAATACCAATTATAACAATTATAAAAGGCCGGATTTTCTAAATCGCCGTAACTCAAACAATTTTACAGATATTTTCATAATTCTTTTTGATTTTACTTCCTTGACCTATACACTACATGTTCTGTTCATCGGTGGGGATATTTAACCACGCATGAAAGCCCGGGCAGTAAGATGTACGGCCGGGCGGTAGCCAAATACCAATTATAACAATTATAAAAGGCCGGATTTTCTAAATCGCCGTAACTCAAACAATTTTACAGATATTTTCATAATTCTTTTTGATTTCACTTCCTTGACCTATACACTACATGTTCTGTTCATCGGTGGGGATATTTAACCACGCATGAAAGCCCGGGCAGTAAGATGTACGGCCGGGCGGTAGCCAAATACCAATTATAACAATTATAAAAGGCCGGATTTTCTAAATCGCCGTAACTCAAACAATTTTACAGATATTTTCATAATTCTTTTTGATTTCACTTCCTTGACCTATACACTACATGTTCTGTTCATCGGTGGGGATATTTAACCACGCATGAAAGCCCGGGCAGTAAGATGTACGGCCGGGCGGTAGCCAAATACCAATTATAACAATTATAAAAGGCCGGATTTTCTAAATCGCCGTAACTCAAACAATTTTACAGATATTTTCATAATTCTTTTTGATTTCACTTCCTTGACCTATACACTACATGTTCTGTTCATCGGTGGGGATATTTAACCACGCATGAAAGCCCGGGCAGTAAGATGTCATATTATTGTTAAAGCTATTATCTATCCATATATTATAGTTTTAATTGTGTCTGGATAAAATTGAAAGCCCGGGCGGTCGTATAATTGCAAATAACAAGATTACGGCTCATCCCGAGCGCTAGGTTGCGAGATCGCTAATTTCACATAGCTATAACTCTGTCAAATATTGATATATTTTCACCATTTTTTGCCATATTATTTATTAAGCTACTATCTATCCATACATAATAGTTTAAATAGTGTTTAGATATAAATAAGAGCCCGGGCGGTCAATATATATTCCCCGGACAGTACCGGGCAGCACCGGGCAGTACCGGGCAGCACCGGGCTGTAATTAATAGGACCCAGGAAAACCACTTACCGACACGATAGAGTGGAATCACGAGACCATAAACCAATGAAAGTCACGAATACCCGATAACTTTGGACCAATCAGCACACGTACGCGTCTAAGCTCGAACTGGAGGAACTATATCATATACTGTTAGTTTTACTGTGCTTTACAGAAACACATCTAAATCCTGATATCTCTAACACTGACATACAATTAAGTGGCTGTGTGAAGTTAGCTCAACATACGACATACGACATTCAAAACTTCATATCTTGTGTTTTTACCAGCCAACGAGATAATTTTTGAATGTTCAGCGGCTCAACATACGACATACGACATTCAGATTTTGAATGTTCAGCCGCTGAACATACGACATACGACATTCAGATTTTGATTTTGAATGTTCAGCGGCTCGACATACGACATACGACATACGACATTCAAATTTTGAATGTTCAGCCGCTGAACATACGACATACGACATTCAGATTTTGAATGTTCAGCCGCTGAACATACGACATACGACATTCAAAACTTCATATCTTGTGTTTGTACCAGCCAACGAGGTAACTTTTGAATGTTCAGCGGCTCAACATACGACATACGACATTCAGATTTTGAATGTTCAGCCGCTGAACATACGACATACGACATTCAAAACTTCATATCTTGTGTTTGTACCAGCCAACGAGGTAACTTTTGAATGTTCAGCGGCTCAACATACGACATACGACATTCAAATATTGAATGTTCAGCCGCTGAACATACGACATACGACATTCAAAACTTCATATCTTGTGTTTTTACCATCCAACGAGGTAACTTTTGAATGTTCAGCGGCTGAACATACGACATACGACATTCAAATATTGAATGTTCAGCCGCTGAACATTCAAAAATTATCTCGTTGGCTGGTAAAAACACAAGATATGAAGTTTTGAATGTCGTATGTCGTATGTCGTATGTTGAGCTAACTTCACACAGCCCAATTAAGTTCTCATCCTAATATTTATAGGCAAGATAGATTAACTCACTTCGGTGGTGGTATCAGTATATATACCAAACATAACATTTTAGGTACCCATAGAAAAGATTTAGAAACTGAAGACATTGAAGTATTAATACTTGAAGTAAGCACACCAAACAAACAAAAATCTTCTTTGTGGCCTATATACATGTAGACCTCCAAATTCTTCTGTTGATTACTGGAACAAATTTGATAACTGTCAGGATATTCCTACTATGTTACTATGAGTTTACTATGGAGGTTACTCAACCGTGACAGTTCATTCATACACCTGTAATGCATGTGCTGTTCCATGAAATTAAGTTCGGTTGTTTTCGTAAGTATTCGGTAGTTCATAGGGTGGTCATCGGGTTGGATGTCACGTGGTGTAGGGCTATATAAGGCACGCACGTGCTCTATGCGGTCTTTCGAGTTCGTTGCTCAACACTACATACACGTTGATTTATATCACCTCTGGAATGGCTAATGTGGGCACTAAATCCGAGGAAGATTTGCTTTCTATCCATGAGGATAATGTTCTACATGTAGACGAGGAGCCTAGTGCTAACGTCAGTGATAATATTAGCATTGTTAGTAACGAGGACGCTGTTTCATTATTTAGTACCACTCTTCAAAAAGTGCTACAAAAACAGACTCAGGAAATTTTAAACAGTGTACGAGGTACGTCCGCCACACAGGCCGTTGGGAATTTAGATACCAAAGCTTACGAGTTTAAGCACGAAGGGCATAAATTTCAGTTTGCTTTTAACACGGAGAGGTTAGCGGGTCTTTCTAAGTTGGAGAGTGTCTTTAATTCTTTTCATTCTGACGATTTCGGCAAGATTTTAAAGGAGGAGTGCGACGCCTTAAAACACCGAAATAAACTGTTAAAAATCGCCGACCGCCATGGCTGGGATACCGTGCACGAGTATTTGGACCATCCTCTTGCTGACGACAATGACGACGCTATTAAGTTACGTGCTGCTGTTAATAGGGCCACTAGGAAGCGCGCGAACGTCAGTCGGGGAAAGCCCTACGATAGAAAACCAGCTGGCAGGGGTCAACAGGGTAATTTTGTGCCAAATGACTTTTTTCGTGGCTTTAACGGGTCATTTGAACAGCAAACTGGACAGAGCGTCAACAGGTCTAAACATATGGAGGGTTAAAAGGGACATAATTATACGTTTAACTTTTCTTGTTTGTTTAACCATTTAACTTATTGTTTGGATTATTGTTCCTTTATCTTTTATTTTTTCATTTCTTTATTTTTACATCGTGATAAGTGTTGATATTTAATTTCTTTTATTCATCGGTAGATAGTTTGTGTTTCTTTGTTTTATATTCCTATTGCTGCAGACTGATGCTATAAACTAAGTAAAATTCTGTTTAACAATTTTATATATTAGTCGGCTATTTCTATTTTGTGACCAAAAACTTCGATTTAATATGTCATTTTTTCAGTTTCTGCTTGATAGTTTTATGGTTTTCAAATTAAGTGGTTTAATATCGCATTTTCTTCTTTTCCTATTTGGTTATTTAAGTATATTTTGTTTCACAACAACAATGTAAGTGTTTCAGAATTATGTCCCAAAAAACCCTTGATGCATTTTTTCAAACTATTCTAACACCAGGGGGCAGTAAAATCTAAACGTAAATATATAATCACGGGGCGCTCCCCAACAACCACCGACTGGTAACTTCATATTATGATTTTATCAAAACGGTTACATCCTATACATTGTGCTTATTAGATATGTAATTATTAGTATTGAGACACCGTTTGTGTACCAATAAAATGTTTGTTTTGGACGATTTTTCCGTGTCGTTTTACGACATCGCTCAACTTTTGTGACAGAAGTGGGTCAATCAGCTAGACCAGCGTTCATCTTTTCGATAACAAATCTGATCCTAAGTGACGTCAGCGGTCGCGAACAGCCATTCCCGATTTGGGAGGCGGTGCCAGCGGACGTGTTTTCTGAATCACCTGACCGGCGAGGTAAGGACCAAAGTTTCTAAAAAGCCCGTTATCTAAGCAAGTGGACCATTATGGTACATGTACTTGTTTTACATGTTACGCAACCAGGAGTGTTGCAAACCGAGAAGGGTCTTAGTTTTTTGCATGTTACACAACCATGAGGGTTGTAGACCGAGAAGGGTCTTAGTTTTTTGCATGTTACACAACCAAGAGGGTTGCAGACCGAGAAGGGTCTTAGTTTTTTGCATGTTACACAACCATGAGGGTTGCAGACCGAGAAGGGTCTTGGTTTTTTGCATGTTACGCAACCAGAACGGTTGCAGACCGAGAAGGGTCTTAGTTTTTTGCAAGTTACGCAACCAGAAGGGTTGCAGACCGAGAAGGGTTTTAGTTTTTTGCATGTTACACAACCATGAGGGTTGCAGACCGAGAAGGGTCTTGGTTTTTTGCAAGTTACGCAACCAGAAGGGTTGCAGACCGAGAAGGGTCTTAGTTTTTTGCATGTTACACAACCATGAGGGTTGTAGACCGAGAAGGGTCTTGGTTTTTTGCAAGTTACGCAACCAGAAGGGTTGCAGACCGAGAAGGGTCTTAGTTTTTTGCATGTTACGCAACCAGAAGGGTTGCAGACCGAGAAGGGTCTTAGTTTTTTGCATGTTACACAACCATGAGGGTTGTAGACCGAGAAGGGTCTTAGTTTTTTGCATGTAACACAACCAGAAGGGATGCAGACCGAGAAGGGTCTTAGTTTTTTGCAAGTTACGCAACCAGAAGGGTTGCAGACCGAGAAGGGTCTTAGTTTTTAACGCAGCCAAGAGGTTTGTAGACCGAGAGGGGTACTAGTTTTTTGCATGTTACACAACCAGGAGGGTTGTAGACCGAGAAGGGTTTTAATTTTGAGTGTGACACCAGAAAGGTGGAGAATATTAGGTGGTTTGTTATTACGAGTAAAAAGACAATATATCAGAGTGAAACGGTTGGATAGGTTTTATGGCCGAAATTATAAACACAATGCGACCTTTGTAATTACTTAAATTATCTGGTCTATAGTCGGGGTGTAGTGATATTATTTTACGCTACGGGATCGTAACTTATTTTTCGATGCAAGATAAAGGTATATTGTATGATAGACATTGGAGGCGGGGCTTACAGAGTGTGGGCAAACGGTCGGTTTGCTCTAGTACTACTTGCTGCTTGGAAGAGAAACCAATAAATGTCGCCTTTATGGACGATGAGTGTAATTTATATTGTGGATAAACTTTCGACACCCTATTAACACAAGGTTGTTGAGATAATTGAGAGGGCGAGGTTGTTTTGATTTGGTCAAGTTGAGTAGATGCATACAAAATATATGACAGAATAACGACGATGACGAGGGCCCACAAAAAAAAAAGGTACATAAATCGTCAGAACAATCCCTCGAGAGGAGGATCGAGAGTTTGGAAGAAAAATCGAGAAAAGAGAAAACGAAAGTCATTGATACACTAAAAGAAAAGGTGCGATGTCTGGCACTTCATACAAACCCGAATACCGCCCTTCTTTTGTTATCGATGGAGGAACTGGCAACCGTATCTAAAAAGTTAAAGCATGATGAAGCTGATGTATTTGAAGAAATGGTGAGACAAGCCCAGCTGAACTCGTCAAAAATTGACTTGTCGAGTTTTTTGTCTTAATGTGTTAAGAGGTAAGGTATCTAGCATTGTTACAAAGGCTTTAACAAAGTGTCTGAAAGGGAGAGCTGAGGAAATTGATAAAACACCTACTCCTCCCTCTCAAAAACCCGACGGTCAGGCAATGCAATTAGAGTCGCCGTTAATGGGCTTGTACTAGCACCCCGGACAGACATATTATGCGCCGCCACCACAGGTTCCCTTTTCACATTATCTCCCAAGATTCGGTTATCAACAGTTCAATCAGGGGTCATATCGTCGCAATAGGGGAGGAGGGGGTTATTTTCGAAGTCAAGGTCCAAGAGGGAATTGCCATTTCTGTAATACTCCTGGCCATTTCTATAGAGATTGCGAGAAAATTAAATCTGCAAGGGGGGAAATGTTTGGCGGTAACATGTCATAGACAAGAGGTTATATGAGAATTTAATATGCCTAAATTTGTAATTGTTGGATCTACTCTACAGTCCAGGGACACTGATTCCCTAGTGATTGTTAACACATTCACGCGGACTGTGAGATTAGGGCCAAGTCTTTTCCTAACGTTGCTTATATATGGATGGATGGCTGATTACTGGTCATTCTATACTTTTTTGAACAGGGTGAAAAAACTGAAGTGGGAATTCCAGAGTGGGAACAGAACTTGTGTTGGAACCCTATAGATGAAGTTTACAACGTTAGACAGCATCCATCATGGGTGACTTTGGGAGGGGACAGTCCTAATCTCGCAGTGCGCGCTACAGCAGAAAATGTCATTAATCACAAGGCCGAATATAATTTGTCAAGACTATCACCGAGAGACCCGGATGTATTTGTGGCAGGCCAATTACATGTACAGAAAAATAACTGGGAATGTGTATTTGAAGCGAATATGGATAATTCGTCAAATGATGTAAAAGCATGGTTATCTGAAGGTGTAGATGTCTATAAATTTTTCAGGCCATTTAAGGGAATTGTTTGGGGAAAGCATTACGATTCAGCTATTCCTAAGCAAGCGTATTTTTACAATTCGAGCAAGTGTAAACTTTTCACAGAATTCATGATGAGTGAGTTGATTGAGCGTGTGCAGAATGGTTCTATACAGTTTATAGGAAAGTTAGGGGAATGCAAGCTTCCGAGAATTATAATGCCATTGACTGTTGAACCATCAAAACCGCGATTATGCTATGATGCCCGTTTCCTTAATTTATGGATAAAAGATATGCCATTTTCTTTGGAAACTCTGAAGGATGTTCATAGGTTGGTTCCACGTGAGGCATTGATGATATGTACTGATGAAAAATCTGGATATGATCATGTGTATTTGTCTGGGGAGTCCGTCAAGTATTTTGGTGTCCAGTTTGGAGGATGGGTATTCGCGTATAGAACATTACCGTTACTTCGTACTTGCGTAGCTTGGGAATTGCTACTTCTCAATATATTGACGATAGGTTTGCAGTTGTTTCTCAAAACGATATTGCGCAAGAAAGGGCTGATCCATTCCGCTATGTTTACGCGATTGTAGAATTGCTGACAAGGTTAGGATATACATTATCCCTTCGGAAATGTCAACTCATACTGTCGACTTCTGTGAAATATCTCGGTGTCGTAGTTGATTCCGTCAAACAAGCGTATATGTTACCAGAAAATAAAAAACATTCGTTTATGACACTGTGTGAGAATATGTTGTCTTCTGATTATGTTGATATTAGAACTCTCCAGCGTTTTGCCGGAAAATGTATATCTATGACTCTTGCTATACCCGCCGCTCAGTTGTACACTAGGGATGTTAATGCAGCCATTGCATTGTGTTCTAAGAATAGCAAACATGTAAGGATGACAGGGACTTTGCGTACGGAAATTGAACACTGGCGGTTTTTAGATAATTGGGAGGGTGTGTCTGTTTGGCGTCCGGAACGTCACAAACAAATATTGTTAGCCACTGATGCGTCATTATTCCGATATGGTGTCGCAGTATTATCAGGTAGTGACCGCGGAATGAGTTTTGGCGATTTCTGGCTAGTGCATGATAGTAGGCCGATTCATTCAAAAGAGGCATCCACAGTTTTGAAAGCGTTACAGTCGTTGGAAGACTCTCTGCGTGATCACAGAGAAGATATTTTAACTGACAACACAGCTGTGTTAAATTCGTGGAGAAACCAAGGCGGGAAAGATTATGAGCTGACAAGTATTATGAAAGAAATTTATTCTTTAAACGTTCGGAATAATATGGCTCTTCATATGCAATATGTACCGTCGAAAAAAAAAACGCTGCTGACGCTCCATCTCGAACAATATCATACACAGATTGTATGCTTACCTTATAGGCATGGGGGCGTGTCGATAGCGTCTATGGTCCTCACACTGTCGATTTGATGGCCACGGATACCAACGTAATGAGGTCCTGTGGTGATCAGCCATTAAGACATTTCACGGTTTCACCATCTCCGGGGTCAGGCGGTGTGAATGTATTTGTGCAAGAATTAGCGCGTGAGAAAAACCCGTATGTATTCCCACCATTCAATTTGATATTACTACTGCTTTGTTTACTCCGAGAACAACACGTGGAGGCTTGTACTATCGTGGTACCAGTTATCCAGCCACGTCCAATTTGGTGGACAATGCTAGGTAGATGTTGTTTGTCTTATATAGTGATCGGGGGAAAAGTTAGTCGAGAAGTCTTGGAAATTCCTACGAAACATGGTATAGTATGGACAAAATCGGTCTGAAGTGGGAGTTACGGGCTTATCGCGTTGCGTTTTGATGAATTGACGTCATTGTTATTATATATTTCAGAGCAAGCGTTTTGAAAACGCCGATATGACCAAAATCGAGGGTAGAATTCGGGAGATGGAGAATAAGATGAAGTCAACTATAAATGTTAAGAAACGCTGTAGTCTTGAGGTGAGATTGGCACAGTTTTTGCTACAACTTCCCGAGAAATCAACAATTGAGACGGCTACTCCTGATGATGTTCGTCGCTTCCTTATATGGAATGATACTTCGGGACAAACGCAGGTCCATATAAAGTGCAGTTATTTAGGGAAAAAAAAAAAGGTCTTCATGAATGTGGAGTGGATGTCCCGTTCGACTAGCGGCAGGTACTTTACAAAATATAGTATGTCACTTGGGGGATATATTCTGTGCGCACGGTAGAGGTAGTGTGTGGGATATTGCCAAGTCTGTGGGGAACCCGGTTTATTCCACCATGCTAAAATAATATATTAAGTTTGTTAAAGAAGAGCAAGCTCAAGCTCATGTTACTCAGAAACAAGCGAAACCACATGTTACTCCGAAACAAGCGAAACCAATTTTCCTGTCAAAAATTCAAACGGTTAGGAGCTTGTATTGACCGTCAACTTTGTCAATCACGGTTAACGGCTAAGGAAAAAATCATTTTAGCAAGGGATCAGGCGTTGATAAAATTGCAATTTTTCGCTGGTGAGAGAGCTAGTGATATTAGTAATATTGTCTCACAGGAAGTAAAGCGGTTAAATGACGATTCTGGGCTCGTGTTCCATCAGACGTATGGTAAGACTCTCCGAGGAGATGGAAAGTCGAATACGTAATAAAGCGTTGCGAAGATGATGAGGTGTGACCAGTGCGTGGAATTGACAAGTATTATCAGATAGCAAAAGATTGTGGAGTCGATCTCTCAGTTGGGTATCTATTTCGCCCCGTGACAGAATCTGGCCGAGTCCTCGATTCTCAGCTAAGTTATTCGGCGATTTAAGATCGTTTAAAAGGTCACTTGACCTCGCTAGGAATGTACGAAGGCGAGACACCTCATAGTTTTAGAGCAGGTTGCGCGATTACACTGGCGCTGTCTGGATCTAATACGGAAATAATGCACCATATCGGATGGCGTAATGAGCAATCAGCTGACCACTACAGCCGGGCCAGAACCTTGACTAATGCAGGTTGTCTGGCAGGGCGCTTAGCCAGGTTGGTGACAGATAATGACCGAGTGGAGTCATATTTTAACCAACATGTGGATTTCGAGGCTTTAAACAAATATTTTCAAGGAGAGTGTGTTGCGAGCGATGACAGTAGCAATGAGTAGAATGATCATTGAATATCTCATAGTTTTATTTACGCCTACAATATGATTACTAAGTATCGGTTGGTTGTAATGAACATTAGTTCTTGATGATCTACTAAATTTTCTCTTTAATATGTGGTAATAGTGATAAATTGTGATTGTGTAAGTAGGCAATTTTTCTTTGTTCTTTTTTAAGTGAGTATTGGGAGTTACACTATCGGATGTGCTAATGGTTGCAACATTCTGTCGCTGTGTTAACATAGATTGAAAGACATTTGCATTGAGTAATTTTGCCCAATACTTAACAACACTGAAATCGAGAGCGACAATGATGTTACTCAGGATATGTAATGATCCTAAGTGACGTCAGCGGTCGCGAACAGCCATTCCCGATTTGGGAGGAAGGGAGAAGATGGAAGTATTTTTGGATCAATGGATTATGAACACGTAGTGATTTTATATATATCGTACGAAAAAAAAAATATAAAAATACATAAAAAAAAAAAATAAAAAAAAATAAAATAAAAAACATGTGTTGCTCTCATTTCACATTGAGTAATTTTGCCCAATACTTAACAACACTGAAATCGAGAGCGACAATGATGTTACTCAGGATATGTAATAATCTCTTACGGAGTCGTACATGTAGGTTTCCAGTAGGTTTCCTATGGAGGGTTAAAAGGGACTTAATTATATGTTTAACTTTTCTTGTTTGTTTAACCATTTAACTTATTGTTTTGATTATTGTTCCTTTATCTTTTATTTTTTCATTTCTTTATTTTTACATCGTGATAAGTGTTGATATTAAATTTCTTTTATTCATCGGTAGATAGTTTGTGTTTCTTTGTTTTATATTCCTATTGCTGCAGACTGATGCTATAAACTAAGTAAAATTCTGTTTAACAATTTTAGATATTAGTCGGTTATTTCTATTTTGTGACCAAAAACTTTAATTTAATATGTCATTTTTTCAGTTTCTGCTTGATAGTTTTATGGTTTTCAAATTTAGTGGTTTAATATTGCATTTTCTTCTTTTCCTATTTGGTTATTTAAGTATATTTTGATTCACAACAACAATGTAAGTGTTTCAGAATTATGTCCCAAAAAACCCTTGATGCATTTTTTTCAAACTATTCTAACACCAGGGGGCAGTAAAATCTAAACATAAATATATAATCACGGGGCGCTCCCCAACAACCACCGACTGGTAACTTCATATTATGATTTTATCAAAACGGTTAAATCCTATACATTGTGCTTATTAGATATGTAATTATTAGTATTGAGACACCGTTTGTGTACCCATAAAATGTTTCTTTTTGACGATTTCTTCCGTGTCGTTTTACGACATCGCTCAACTTTTGTGACGGGAGTGGGTCAATCTAGACCAACGTTCATCCACAGGTGCCTGACTCGTTTTATAAAATAATAACAAATAGAGTACATGTATAAATGAGAAAGGTTCTGAACTCCCCCAGGCTTGAAATCTGATGTATTTATTTCTAAGTACCGTAGCTTCGGTTGTTTTGGGTGGATTTTTTCGAAGTAGGACTTAAATTGAAGAGAAATGGTCAATCTTTAAAATAAGCCATAACATGTTGCTGATTTCTCGATATTAGTTTACGAAATCGGGCGTGAAACTTCAAAATCCCCTCGATTTTGTTTAGTCGGACAAGTTGACGTATCGGGGTCACTACACTTTGACTCTATTGGACATAGCTTTAAATACGAAGTCCACGGGTTAATCAAGAGGTACGCTTCATCAGGTCACCGAAAACAACTATTGCATACACTTACTATATGTATACGAGCACCCTATCGACGGCCCCGGGACTTTTTATGCATACTGATAGCAGATTTTCCCCTTGAGTAGCCATGTTGTGTCAGCCGCGGTAAATTTGAAAAAGCATTCTGATTGGTTATAGAAAATGTGTTTAACCAATCAGAATGCTTGTTCAAACTTACCGCGGCTGACACAACATGGCTACTCAAGGGGGAAATCTGCTGTCAGTATGCATAAAAAGTCCCGGGGCCGTCGATAGGGTGCTCGTATACATATAGTAAGTGTATGTAATAGTTGTTTTCGGTGATCTGATCTGATTTAACTAGAATTCTTCAGTCAAACGAGGAAGACTTTGACGACACAGTCCAACTTCGCACAGGTAAGTGATCCCAATTAGCGCTAAACTACTTCAACAACCATCTCCAGAATGACATCAAATTACATGCTGCAAAGTGGAACATTCAACAGTTCAATGGTTTGTATAATCCGCTGTCAGGTATTACAAATAATGCGTCAGAAAGTATCAACGCTGTCTTAAAAACTCAAGTGAAAGGTAAGGAATTACCCGTCGATATTTTAACATTAAGTTTACAGTTGCTACAGTATAGATATTTTTATAACATTCAAACTGGAATGGCAGGAATAGGACAATACAAACTTTTAGATACATTTTTATATGCTAAGATTCCAAAAGATGAAATTGTCATACCCAAAAAACTTTTAAACCCCGATGAAATCGTAGACTTTGTCAAAGGTAATTTAAAAGAAGAGTCTTTTATAAACTTATTAGAACCTACTTCTAACGAAAACGGTAAAACAGTAGCAAGCCAAGTCAGTGAATCAGTTCAAGAACCTAATGTTAGTGAATCTAAAGAAGTAGACATATCAAACGATCTCAAAACCGACAAACAACAAATAACTGATAATATTCAAGAAGGTTTAGAAAATAAAGGTCAACCATCAAATAAAAATCTGTCTCAGGTATGTTTAGCTAGATTAGTTTTAGAAAATAATGGTGTCACTTTTGTTGAAAATCAAAAAGCGTTCGTTGTATGTGGGAACAACAATTCTAAATATGCAGTTACATTATATCCAAAGGAAACTTGTCAATGTCCGTCTTGTTACCATATCATGGCTGCTAGAATGAAAATGGGGGATGAAATTGTAGACAGTAAAAGAACCGTTAGTTTAAAACAGTTATCTAAAAACAGTTTAAAAAGAAACGATAAAAAATCAGGCAGGAAAAAACCCAGATGTAACGATTATGATAGGGATGTAATTTCCTTGCTCGAGTTACTTCCCTTGTATTAAAGAACTAGCATGTAGCTTGTGTTGTTTTTACATTCACCTTTTGTTCAAAATGGCGTCCGTAAATTTCACCTAGATTCATTCCGGCCACCACTTTTGCACCGAATTTGTAATGAATATTAATAAAAGTTATATCAGCTTAAAGACTATAAAATTATCTTGTCTAGAGTGTGTCCCGAACAGAAATCGGTTAAGTAATGAAAGAGATATGGACCAATTAAGATGGAAATTTACATGTAACTTTGACGATTTTGCTATTTTTTCACACCACATCAATTCATTCCGGCCACCACTTCTGAAAGTAATATCGAACATGTATTCGAACAGTTTATATCATGTGAAAGAGTACTAAATTCTCCGTTTTTGTGTGGTTCCCAAACAAAAATCTGTTCAGTAATATTTGAGATATGGGTATTTATTATAACGAAAACAGTTGTAAATATCGACATTTTTATTCCATATGGGTTCATTCCGGCCACCACTTTCACTTCTAATTTTTGATACTGTTAAATATAACTTATATCATTTTAAAGGGGATAAATCAACCCGTTTACGTCTGGTATCCGAACAAAAATCCATTCAGTAATAGCGGAGATATGTCCTAATAAATACAAAATATTATGAAAAATCTCTTCACGCCTGAGTGCATTCCGGGTTTTGTCCTCACCCATTCAAAGTCACATTCTCGGGAGATTACAAAATATCAACATTTTAAAAATATGCAAATGTTTGACTTCACACTAGTAAGAATTTGTTAATAAAATTTATCTCGAACAATTTCTTAATTTTTTATATTCAAAACGTAACGGTATAATTTTCAACGAAAATATTTCCGGTGTTTTACGAGTGCAGCTCCGGTCCGTTCGAGTTGCATACAAGTTTACCAAATATGGCACATAAAATAAAGAGGACTTGATCATGAAGCAGACTTAGTTTAAGACTTAACTTTTAAGTCTTAAGATTTTACTTAGCTAAGACCGCAATCTTAAGTGGATCATGAAACGTGCTAAGCATAATCTTAGCTGAGAGTTAAAATGTTGTAACTGTTATGGCAACGCACGCACTGATTCGCGTATTTACGGTAATTTATCGGAGCTCTTCAATGCGGGAAACCACGTTGCTGCATGTAAATAAATCGAAAGAAAGAAAGAAGATGGGAAACGCACCTTGCATAAAACTAATTCAAATCTGTGTTCAGTTTTTGAGGTATGTATAGCAGCAAGACCCTGTTGAATGTCACACAAAGAACAGTGTTAGAATAAACCGACAGCGCCCGTCATAATTATATTGTCTAACTTTGTTGGAGTAGCTTCGTTATTGGTACGGTTGGTTAACGAAAAACACCTACCCTTTATTTATACTGCTACTATTGAATTAGATTATATTTAGTATCCCATATAACAACTTACATAGACTAGTCTACTGCATCACTACTTTAAAATAATTTTGAGAGGCGCAGTAGGCTGTTTAACAGTCGAATAAATAGGTAGAATTTCCATGGATATCGGCCGACAATGTCGTCATAGTTTAAGTTTGAAATTTTTACTGAGTTTGTACATAAGTCATAACATTCAGTTTTATGAAATGAATATAATATAGCTAAAATAAATTCAAAATTAGACGAGAAAAAAATCTTGTTCTCTGTACACTTCTCGCTGCAAAACTTATATGCTTTGAAAACAGTCTGCTTTTGAAGCTTGAAACTTGAAAAATATTCACAAGTTTACTAAATTAAAGTCTTTAGTAAAGAAATATCTTTGACAATGTGTGCTTGATTGATGATTGGTTACGAGAATGGTAATTGATGTAGGCTAATTGATAATTACCCCTCAGATGATATGAACTTTTTTATTTATTTTTTTTTTTTTAAATATTTTTGTGTTTCATTAATAAATTAATCATGTTTTTTAGGCTCCTTGTTGATCCAGTGTCATTAGTTAACCACCACAAGGAATCATATTGAAGATCCAGTAAGGCAGATTATCCGTCCATGTGAAGCTTATCCAACATCTATGCAATGGCCACATCACAAGACACCCTTTTAGACAATGTATATAGCATGTTGGAACAGTATTGTGGGATTTAAGTGTTTGAATGTTGTGGTAGCAGTTTGGGAAATTAAGGCTCATGTTTTAAATATGTAAACATAACCAGTTCACCCTGCATATATCCTTTAAAAAAGTAATATATTTGTACTCTTTACAACACAGTAGGCCTGGTGAAGGATAAGGAAACTTGATTTAGAAATTTTTTAGACCTGTGAAAACCATGACAACCACATAAAAAAACCTTAAATAAAATGCATAATATCATGATTTTGGCCCAGAATGATGCAATTTCCTACTCAATTTCAAACACCTATTGAAATTAACATCCCAATGACATATTAAATGTTGTGTTGACAATTATATGTTCATCATTAGGATATCATGCTATTTTACCTTGTCTGCAAGTTTGTTTTTTTTCTCAAAAAATCTGGAAATTTCTAATCTCAAACATAATTTTTCTTAACAAATATAAAGCCAGTATAAACTAGTTATAGCAATATACCAATTAGACTATAGTATACATTTTATTCGGCATAGCTGTCTAATTTTGTTTTGGCCCCGGATATGACGCGACAGGTGGCATTACTGATCAAGATGAAGTATGTGATATTGGTCAATGTAGCGGTCAATGCAAAATGCAGATATATGCAGTTAAAAATGAAACAAAGTTAAGATTGAATGCAAGTTAAATAAGTGGATGCATCTTTTCAAATAACACATTAATAAAATCATATTCCTGATTCAAATACAGTCTTGTTATTTAAAAAAATGATTTAAACTGATCTAATTTTGTTATCCGTGCTGAAACGCATTGGTTCGTTGATTTATTTCACCAGCAGAATTACATTATAACCACCAGCATTAAAACTATGCCGTTTATCTTTTTTAAAGATATTTCTTGTTTTTAAATAATCCCTGGGTCTTCTCACACCCCTAAGGATTCTGGACTTCATTTTTTGGTTTTACCTTTGAAGCAGTTGAGGTTCTTTCCCAATATCCATATCACATCAACATATAAAAAGCATTTTGGTGTTTGGTCAAATCCAACCAGGTAAGCGATACAGGCCGCTGGGCCTCTTGTTTGTTGTTACCAGTATAGTATGGTATTTATCCCAATAGTAAAGTGACTATAACATATGTTGCTTCATTCTGTGTTTTCTTATTTCCAATAACACACACACACATCACCACCCTTCCCATCATGGTAAAGTTTCAACAAATTTTTTGTCAACTTAAAATTACTTCAGTTATTTTATTGTTACATTTGAAGATGACAACAACAAAATTTGTCTATAGGTGATTTCGAGTTAAAATAGGTTGGTTAGAGGGGGGTATCAATATCCCATGGCCATGGTGAAATGAGCCCTTTAAACAAACAACTGGTAGTCTGACTGCAGAATCTAACTTTGAGGTATTTTATGATATATCAAATACATGTACTGTTAATCTTAAACTGCAATTATATTCTGAAATACTGTATTTTGTTTTCATTTCAGAAATTCATGTTCAAAAGATTCCATATTATCATGATCTTTAAGAATATTTTTTAATTTGAAGATTAACTATAACCACCATAATGTTAGTAAACTGAACAATGTCTTTAGATTGTAGAAATTCTACATTTTACTAAATGTGACAGATCTAATTCTCCATTAGATTTTCCATATACATGCATTTCTTACCAATATCAATATAGGGTTATTTTCTATAAATAATTATTATTTCCTTGTATTAAAATTAATGTTGATATTGTCTTTTCAACCTGCTTTTCAAATTATTTAAATCTTTAAGGAATTCCTAATTTTAATAATCCTATTAATAATCAATAAATAAGTTAGCATGTGTAATAACTGTAACAATAACAGTTAATGTTGTTTTAAGATACACTGAGACTGTATGTGAATTATAGACACTTATACTATGGCAGGAGATATGATGAATATTGAACAGCTGAAAGTATTGAATGATCCCTCACAATATTTTAAAACTCTCTCATCAAAAAATTCTTCATAAATTGTAAAATAAATTGTACATGAAGGAGACTTCCACATTATCTCCCTCCATCCCCACTAATTAACATCCCATCTCTGCTCTTCTTAAACTCCTATTTTCAAAAATTTAAATCACTTTATTTAAATTCAAATGTCATCTTGTGTAAATATTTGTGTTGTATACTGTTTTTGGGAAAGGGCTGTTGGAAAACATGTGCCTGATCCCCGTTGTATATTTATGATACAATAAAATATGTTTAAATCAAAATTATTGTTTGGATTGATAATCATAGGGACAGTTTTCCTTTGAAAAAACAAGTGATGGATTTGGACAATCTTCAATTCTTACATGGTACATGAGTTAAGATATCTATAGATTTGTGTGTGTGTTGTAATTGTAGCTGAAAATGTAGATCTACGCAATTTCAAAGGAAAAAAGGCTCTATGCTAATAATAAAATTGAGTTTTCAAAATCCAATTAAAATTTCTGAACTTTTTTTCATTAATGCATTGATATTTTTTTAAAAGAAAAAAACAATAAGTAATTAATTGCATAGATGTGAAAAAAAAAAAAAGAGAATAATCAAGAATCCAGTAGTGTACTATAATCTCTTACATAAAAATTATATGTTGAAAAAATTGACCGTAGGGTGGGCGTTTTAGTTTTGCTACGGTAACGTGAAAAATGGGGAAGGGGGCGCTGCAGTCACTGTTTACAACAAGCGGGATGTTTTTAAACGTAGGTGGATTAAATAGCGAATTTATTCTTGAACACGCAAATACTAGGAATATGACATTGTTGAGTCTCAGATTGACTCGTTTGGGCTTTTTGGATGATCTTTAATGTCCGATAAGGTAAGTCTAGTACGGGAAATCCTTCACGACGGATTACGCAACACGAGAAGACATTTCCATTCCTTCAATGACACGGATATTTAATCACAGGACCACTTCACTGCCGTGATGCTTTAGATTATTCTAGATTGTTAGAATTGTCAATTTAATCTGCTATAATCTGTGACTCGTAGTTTTCTAACAATGAGGGCCTATACTGACATTACATGTATACCAACTGTTTACTCAAAACTAGGCCTAGTGCTTACGTTACACTAGCCCACATAGAATTAGCTGCGATGACGTAGCTCTGGACGACGGACAGATAATTTTTGACAGATGGTCGTCGTCAGAGCTACGATTCCCTCCCATTGCTCGTAATGTAGCAAAACAGTGAACCTCGAAAATGCTACAAATAGCGGATATCGTTTAACTTTGGAGTAATAGTTCGTATAATTAAACATTTCTAATTCAATTTTGCAATGTATTAGCCTACCGTCTAATCTAGAAATCTTTAATTCGCATATTCTGATATCATAGGACTAAGACCACAATTAAGTACTTCCGGGTTCAGGCCCCACGAATGAAGTCCCCTCAAAAATGTATGTATTTCAGGAAAACAAATCAAATGCCTCTTTGAACTTGATTTCTGTTGATGAATTTAATGTGGATTTATAGTAGAGATGTCAATCTAGGTTTTGTGATGTAAAATAATAATATTGATCATTTATTATGTGCTCCAGGACCCTGTGTGATGAGTCCTGATTTGACCTCTACCCCTGACCCGGATGTATATAATCCACGTTGGTGACACATTTTGACAGCTATCTCCAGAAAATGCTGAACATGCTGGGTTGAAACTTTTATATTTTGCTTCTCAGATGTTGGTCTTGGCCAGGTGAGATGGAAAGTTGCATATGAGATGTTGGGAATTTATTATGAATTTTAATGTTACAATGAAACATATAGCGAAGCTAATTGTGGTCTTAGTCCTAATATGATAGGCCCTGAAATACGTTTTTATTTGACAAATCCACATTTTTTGGCCGATTCTCTTAAAATTTGACATACTTGTTGACAGTTATATTTGTGATTAGTTAGGAAAGCTATTTTTCAAATTTAACATGAATTTAACTTCAAATTAAATTTTAAAATGATTTTTTATGTTATTTTTTTAGAATTTTTTTATTATTTTTGTATTGTTTTTTATTTAAATATTTGACATGGTCATGTATTCTATAGGGACTGATTGTTAGATTTGAAAATTTAAAACATATTTATTTTAATTTTTTTAATTGATTTGAGGGTATTAGCTATTGTATCCAGAGACACAACATTCCCGACCACCGCCACGGGGAGGCTCCCTCTTTAGGTAGTCATATATATTTGTATATGTAACTTTTTTGTTGTTGTTACACATTTGTTTTTGAATTTTGAATTCAATGTCTTATTTTCAGGTTTCCCACTGTATCTTAAACAGTTTGTTTTGGCTTCTCAACATAGATGATCCTGAAGCTGATTGTCTCCCCTGCATTTGCTGGATCTAGCTGTCCTCTCCTGTAGTTAGACTTCCGAGCAGACTTGGACCTCTCGCATGATCTTGGTGCTGTTCTACTGGTAGCGATAGAGTTCTCTTTTTCATTTTAGGTTTATACTTTGCTGTATAGTTCTCTGAGCTCAGTTGAACCAGCTTATGCTTCACTTCCCTCCACCCCTCTTCTCTGCCTATGGGTGGACAGCATAACAGTAATTGTAAACAAGTGCTGGCTAGTGTGTCTATTGGTGGTAACTCACTGTGGTTGGTCACTGCAAGTCTTTATTGTTGCATTTAGATTAATTCATGTCCTTATGAGACCTGATTAATGCTTTGAAACAGTTATGATATCAGTCTGATAACAAAATTAAAATATTTTGAAGCAAAATTTTAAATTCTTTAAAAATTAAAGTTAAAATTTGAAATTGGAAGCAAACTATATATAGTTATATGCAGTGAATATCAAAGTTTCTAAACCAGTTTACAGAATTGAAATATCTCAATTATTGAAAAAACTGTTTCATTTTATCAATCACATGATATCAGAAATATACATAGTAACTGTGTGTAGAATTGTGTCTTGATTTTCAGTGTCAATAGGGTGTTTTTAGATCTCTGTAATTCCTGTTGTATGTGTCATAGAGTAATTCTGTTTTCACAGCATGATTTCAAATAGCTCAAAGTTTATGAAAATAATTATTTTAAGTTTTTGACAAAAATAGTGTCCTATAATATGATAGGCCCTGAAATACATGTTTTTATTTGACAAATCCACATTTTTTGGCCGATTCTCTTAAAATTTGACATACTTGTTGACAGTTATATTTGTGATTAGTTAGGAAAGTTATTTTTTCAAATTTAACATGAATTTAACTTCAAATTAAATTTTAAAATGATTTTTTATGTTATTTTTTTAGAATTTTTTTTATTATTTTTGTATTGTTTTTTAATTTAAATATTTGACATGGTCATGTATTCTATAGGGACTGATTGTTAGATTTGAAAATTTAAAACATATTTATTTTAATTTTTTTAATTGATTTGAGGGTATTAGCTATTGTATCCAGAGACACAACATTCCCGACCACCGCCACGGGGAGGCTCCCTCTTTAGGTAGTCATATATATTTGTATATGTAACTTTTTTGTTGTTGTTACACATTTGTTTTTGAATTTTGAATTCAATGTCTTATTTTCAGGTTTCCCACTGTATCTTAAACAGTTTGTTTTGGCTTCTCAACATAGATGATCCTGAAGCTGATTGTCTCCCCTGCATTTGCTGGATCTAGCTGTCCTCTCCTGTAGTTAGACTTCCGAGCAGACTTGGACCTCTCGCATGATCTTGGTGCTGTTCTACTGGTAGCGATAGAGTTCTCTTTTTCATTTTAGGTTTATACTTTGCTGTATAGTTCTCTGAGCTCAGTTGAACCAGCTTATGCTTCACTTCCCTCCACCCCTCTTCTCTGCCTATGGGTGGACAGCATAACAGTAATTGTAAACAAGTGCTGGCTAGTGTGTCTATTGGTGGTAACTCACTGTGGTTGGTCACTGCAAGTCTTTATTGTTGCATTTAGATTATTTCATGTCCTTATGAGACCTGATTAATGCTTTGAAACAGTTATGATATCAGTCTGATAACAAAATTAAAATATTTTGAAGCAAAATTTTAAATTCTTTAAAAATTAAAGTTAAAATTTGAAATTGGAAGCAAACTATATATAGTTATATGCAGTGAATATCAAAGTTTCTAAACCAGTTTACAGAATTGAAATATCTCAATTATTGAAAAAACTGTTTCATTTTATCTATCACATGATATCAGAAATATACATAGTAGCTGTGTGTAGAATTGTGTCTTGATTTTCAGTGTCAATAGGGTGTTTTTAGATCTCTGTAATTCCTGTTGTATGTGTCATAGAGTAATTCTGTTTTCACAGCATGATTTCAAATAGCTCAAAGTTTATGAAAATAATTATTTTAAGTTTTTGACAAAAATAGTGTCCTATAATAGGACTAAGACCACAATTAAGTACTTCCGGGTTCAGGCCCCACGAATGAAGTCCCCTCAAAAATGTATGTATTTCAGGAAAACAAATCAAATGCCTCTTTGAACTTGATTTCTGTTGATGAATTTAATGTGGATTTATAGTAGAGATGTCAATCTAGGTTTTGTGATGTAAAATAATAATATTGATCATTTATTATGTGCTCCAGGACCCTGTGTGATGAGTCCTGATTTGACCTCTACCCCTGACCCGGATGTATATAATCCACGTTGGTGACACATTTTGACAGCTATCTCCAGAAAATGCTGAACATGCTGGGTTGAAACTTTTATATTTTGCTTCTCAGATGTTGGTCTTGGCCAGGTGAGATGGAAAGTTGCATATGAGATGTTGGGAATTTATTATGAATTTTAATGTTACAATGAAACATATAGCGAAGCTAATTGTGGTCTTAGTCCATACTGCTCGGAGTTGTCTCCGTGATCCGACATGATACTTCTCGAAGAACTCTCGCCAGGATTCTAACCCAAATATGGAACCCGTGATCCATATATGGATGAAGCTACTACGATAAATAAATACATAATCAGAGATATTTAACCACTCTTTTGTAACTCTTGTGAAGAAAGCGAATCTTACTTTGCGTAATTAAATAATTTCAGAATGAATTGACCTTCCTTACCGAGATATATTACTCCGAATCTGTTTTTCTGTTGAAATCTCGCGGGAAACCTCATTAGCATCAATTTATTTTGATTTCCTTATTAGGAAATTGACCTTTACACTTGTATCAAAGATGGCGGTATGTTTGAACTGATATCTCCGTGTGTCTTGCTCGTTTTGGATTTTACCATTTATTGTCAAACATTTGAAGTAATGTGCAGGTTTGTTGCTTGAATATTCATCATAGATACTAGAATCATCAATTTACATGTTTTTTTTTATCCGAGAAAAATTTTACCACTGCTAATACTGCCCGAT
Source organism: Pecten maximus (assembly GCF_902652985.1). NCBI lineage: Eukaryota > Metazoa > Mollusca > Bivalvia > Pectinida > Pectinidae > Pecten > Pecten maximus. The sequence goes on from NC_047026.1 coordinate 31,700,194, forward strand.
GCGAATCACATCGGGGCTTGCTACACTATCGGCAATGGGAGGGACTTCATACCCTGCCAGAGAGCAGTGTAGGCAGGGTATGAATATTCGTTCTAACATAGAATGTGGTAGCCTTACGATAGAGACGTGGCCCTGTGTGTACGACCATCGATAAATTTTATGAATATATATATATTGATCGAGCTTCTCTATAACGGGAAACATACAAAATCTGAGTTGTTGTTTTTTCTATTAAAATTCTGCTTTTTGTTAGCAACAAAGTATTGTTTCACGAATAAACTACAATTTCTATCTTGAGGCGAGCACGTAAATGGATGGTGTCGGCCATATTTAAGACAAAAATCTGACTTAAGACCGCCCTCTAGCAGTCTTAGGATTTAATACTGAAAAATAGACTTAAGTTTTATTTCATGATCCTCGATTTAAGTCTGTTTTCAGACCAGTCAATAATCTTAAGCTTAAGTCAAAACTTAGACTTAAGACTGTTTCATGATCCCGGAGCCTGCTGTCCCGTCACCTTGTCATCGCTTAATCAGTCTATTTTAAGACTTATTCTACGATTAGTTTTTGTAGTAAGTTATCTAAATCATAATTCTTGTTGATATATAATTTATTACAAACCAGTGTATAGATCTGTTGGCAATATATTCATTTCGTAACGTGGGATTTACTATTCTAGTACACTAGATTATGTGTGCTTGTTTCTCGAATTCCATGGGCACCGGGATTGCTGCGCTCTCACATAGGCCATGCCTAAAATTATATTATTTTATAAAACGAGTCAGGCACCTGTGGTTCATCTTTTTCGATAACAAATCTAATCTCTTATGGAGTCGTAGGTTTCCAGTAGGTTTCCTAGGTCTAGTGTAAATGTTACGTGTTCATTCACGTTTTAGAGACAGGCGACGTTTAAATATGTTATATTTTTAAAATGTCTTTATTGTTTGTTTGTTTAATGAAATTACTGTGTCGTTAGTTTATGCTTTGATGTCTTGATCAGCTGATATTTGTTTATGTTGTGGAGCAACGACATTTCGAGAGTCATATCTCGTACACATTAGTTAAGTACGATGACACGAACTTTCAAGGAACTACGTATACTGTACATGTACTTCAGTACACACTAGCAGTATATTAAATAATTCTTTTTCAGTAATAGAAGTTTTTTTTCTCAAATTCTTAATGAAATATAGATATGTTCTAATGCTTTAAATTTTGACAGTGTCAAATTATATCATCTGTTGCATTGATTAATAAATGAAATAAGTTTTCAAATATATTTAAACCCTTCACTTTTATGCACCAAAGAAAGCAATATGCAAGAAAGCTGTTCTGACAAATTTTAAGCTAAAATATTGTCAATTATTATGTTGCATTAGGAAAAATTCTGTTGCTTTGTGTGTATAGAAAGATGTCATGCATTTTTTGTTTATCTTTTAAAATTAAATCAATTTCAATTTATTACAAAAAATTATCAGATAGAAAATTATTTGACAAAATCAAAGAGTTACCAGGTTTTAGCTATCACAATTTTACAAAATAGGTTACTTTGAAATTTCATGAATTAGTAAATTTTCAAATATCTATAAGTTGCTTTATTATCAATTCCATATCAACATATTTCAACCCTTTGCTTACATGTGCCAAAGAAAACCATGTGCGAGAAACCTGTTCTGAGAAAATTTTACTAAAATTATGTTGATTGTTATATCACATAAGTTAATTAACTAATTTAGGGTGTGGAACCATGTTGTAGTTTTGTCTTTTGAATTTGTAATCAGTTTCAACTTATTACAAAAGGTATAATAGAAAACTACTTGTCAAAATTAAAGAATTGCTAATATTTTGTTATCACTATTTTACAAAATAGTTTTTCTCCAAAATTTCATCTGCACATAGGTAGCAAGTGGTAAATTTTGAAATATCTTTCCTTTAAATATCATTCCGACATATTTCAACCTTTCGCTTACATATACCAAAGAAAACAATGTGCAAGACACCAATTCTGACAAATTTATACTTAAGTTTTTGGAACTATTATGTATTTACTTGTTGCACTATGTTAAATTCAATGTTGGGGAACAAAGTAGTTTTTTTTTTTTTTATCTTTTGAATTTAAACTTTACTTATATAAAGGTATTATAGAAAATTATTTGACAAATTCAAACAATGACCAGGATTTAATGATAACCATTCTACAAGATAGTCTTCTTCATAATGTCATCTCCACACAGGTGAAATACAGTAACACTACAGTAGGACTGGTGTACATGTAAATAGTTTATATGTTTCTTTTTTTAGGCCAACACCACCATATGCAAACATTTACATTAGGAAGGGTGTTACAAATTGTTGGCCAAAGACTGCAGTTAATTTCCCTCTATATTCTACTGAAGAAACAAATTCAGGATTTTGAAACTTTACATAAAATCTGGTTTTAATTTCATATTGTAGAACTATTTTCTCAATATCAAACTATTTTGATATTGGGATAACAACATTTTCTTTTATTTTCACATCTTTTACAATTGCAACTGTAACAAATAAAAATTAAAAAGTTTTAAACAGGTACTGAAATTGCAGGCCTTAGACCGCAAGTAATTATCTTCTATGTTCTAATTAAAAAAAAAATTCATTAAAATGTTTTTGAGAATTTGCATAAAATATGGTTTTCATTTCATTTTGTAGAAGTACTCTCTCAATTTCAAGCCATTTACATTGTAGATATTAAGAAACACATTTTCCACATTTTTCACTTCTTTGGTACTATTGCCACTGTAAGATAGTTAATTATTTATTATTGAGGGGCTGCGGTGGCCAAGTGGTTAAGGTGTCATGAAACTTAATATCACTAGCTATCCACCTCTGGGTTGCTAGTTCGAAACCTACGTTGGAAGTTAACTGGCCATGGTACTGACCGTAGGCCGATAGTGTTTCTCCTGGTACTCTGGCTTTCCTCCACCTCTAAACCTGACACGTCCTTAAATGAACTTAGCTGTTAATAGGACGTTAAACCAAATACACCAAGTATATTAATATTATATATATAGAAGAAGTATAGTTTGAACAGTTATCCTGCAGAAGAAAAGGGAAGCTGACAATCAGTCCGGTATGTGCTGTCATGGTTATGTCTTTGGACAAGACCACTTTACCCTTTTTGTTCTGGATGGCATGCAATGGGCCTCTTGTATGTTGTTCAGTCAGGTAGTCACCAACTACTACAAGGAGACCCAGCCTCAGACTTAAAGATGCTACTTATTTTTAGAATCTTGGCAAACTGGTCTACACTGCTACCTTACAAGAAGTTTAAATCATTTATTTGAAAAGAAAATATTCTTTATTTTGCTTGGTAAGCTCCATTTCCTAGATGGCATGTGGACAGACAGGTCTCCTGCATGCTATTCAGAGGTAGTCACTAACTACTACAAGGAGACCCTGCCTCAAACTGACTCATCTGGCTATTCAAAGGGTGATAAACAAAGCTAACAAATAACAAAGCAAATATATATAAGAGCAAGAGATAATTTGCCACTTAATTTTCAGAAAATCCAGGGCAAACTGGTGTACACTGCTACCTGATAAAAGGTTGAAAAAAGTTATTTAAAAATAAAAATATGATTTATTATGCATTATTAAGCTTCCTTTACATGAATTATTGGTCAAATTCACATAAATAATTTAAAACTTGCTAATTACTTAATTTTCATCTGTGATAGAAAAAGGGAGATAACTCGCTCACCTGTTCTTGATATTAAATTACATAGGGGAAAGTCCCGAAATGAAATTTACAATTTAATATATGAATCAATTTTCGGCAATATCATCGGTTGATAGAAATCTAACCGTTAGACCTATATATCCGAAGTCTTGGAACTGGCAGTACGGGCGCTGTATGATCAATCTAATTAAAATCTAGATGGTCATTATCACTACACGTTGCTCATGTAACGTAGTGAGAATGACCATCTAGATTTTAATTAGATTGCTGTATGATATGCGGAACTACGAAAACCAGTCTAGTACTTTGAGCTCTTGGCCTACTGCCTGTGCCATTCAACCGGAGCAGACACGAAAAAACGGGCTCGGTGTCGTAAACACTTTTTTTAACTAGGATTTTATCATCTGATGATATAATATTGATATTATTTCGAATATTAAGGATAAAAAGCAGTGAGTGTATAATTAGGGCCAAAGCTTAATCCAATCAATGATGAAGTGTTTCAGTCGGGCATTGGCAGGAATTTGAGAGTCACTGTTGCCATGGCTGCTGTAGGGAGTAATCCTTACTTCCGAAGCGATTGATTTGAGCACCCTCTGGCGATAGAATGAAGATGGAAAAATGCATAAGGGTTTTTTGGGACATAATTCTAACTTTCTATTTCTTACTTTTCCCCCTTTCTTTCTCTCTTCATTTTTAGTTTTCATCTTTCATGTAACATGTTTTAGCAATAAGTTATTTTACAAGTTATAAAATTGGAGAACAATACAGTTTTATTTCAAACTTTAAAGTTTAAATATAAAATCTAAACAACAATATAAAAAAAAAAAAAGACAAAATGCAAAATTGAAGATGAAATGTTAAAAAAAAGAGTTTTGAATTCAAAAAAGTAATAACGTAAAATGAAGCATTAAAATTGTGAGAAATAAAGCAGTAATGACAAATAATGAGAAGTTGCAATTAGAAAAGTAAAAAAAAAAGTAAGAAAAAAGAATGAAAATATTATGTTTGACTTATGTCCCTTTTAACCCTCCATATAAACACATGCTCTGTTACTACTGCCGACAACCAGGACACTTCGCGAGGAATTGCCCCGTCTCTGCGATCATGCCTGCAGCCTCAGCAGCCGGTGGAGCTTTCGGCACACAGCAGCCTACCGTCCCCGTCCTCAGTAACTTCGCATCGAAGTGAGGAGGCTCCAGAGGTCAACCGAGGGTCGTCATTTGCTGATAAAGTTGAGTATTTTGAAACTAGAGATTATGAGTTTAAGAAAAGTCACACTACTGTAAAGTCACGTTTAAAAAACCATGTTTTATATTGGCAAGATGTGCTAAAAGCTCCTAGTTTTATTCTGAATACTGTAAAAGATGGTTACAGAATCCCATTTGAAAGTGATCCATGTCCAAAAATCTTGAAAAATAATCGATCTGCCATCAATAATTCTGAATTTGTAGTTGAAGCTATATCTGAACTTCTAAAGGCTGGGTGTATAAAGCAAGTCGATCGTCCTTATGTTTGCAATCCTTTAACAGTTTCTGTCAACAGTACAGGCAAAAAGAGATTAGTTCTCGATTTGAGACATGTACGTTAATCAATATGTCGAAAGGATGAAGGTCAAATTTGAGGGTGTGAACTATGGAGGGTTAAAAGGGACATAATTGTATGTTTAACTTTTCTTGTTTGTTTAACCATTTAACTTATTGTTTTGATTATTGTTCCTTTATCTTTTATTTTTTCATTTCTTTATTTTTACATCGTGATAAGTGTTGATATTAAATTTCTTTTATTCAGCGTTAGATAGTTTGTGTTTCTTTGTTTTATATTCCTATTGCTGCAGACTGATGCTATAAACTAAGTAAAATTGTGTTTAACAATTTTAGATATTAGTCGGCTATTTCTATTTTGTGAACAAAAACTTTGATTTAATATGTCATTTTTTCAGTTTCTGCTTGATAGTTTTATGGTTTTCAAATTTAGTAGTTTAATATCGCATTTTCTTCTTTTCCTATTTGGTTATTTAAGTATATTTTGTTTCACAACAACAATGTAAGTGTTTCAGAATTATGTCCCAAAAAACCCTTGATGCATTTTCCCCAACTATTCTAACACCAGGGGGCAGTAAAATCTAAACATAAATATATAATCACGGGGCGCTCCCCATCAACCACCAACTGGTAACTTCATATTATGATTTTATCAAAACGGTTAAATCCTAGGCATTTTGCTTATTAGATATGTAATTATTAGTATTGAGACACCGTTTGTGTACCCATAAAATGTTTCTTTTTGACGATTTTCCGTGTCGTTTTACGACATCGCTCAACTTTTGTGACGGAAGTGGGTCAATCAGCTAGACCAACGTTCATCTTTTCGATAACAAATCTAATCTCTTATGGAGTCGTAGGTTTCCAGTAGGTTTCCTAGGTCTAGTGTAAATGTTACGTGTTCATTCACGTTTTAGAGACAGGTGACGTTTAAATATGTAATATTTTTAAAATGTCTTTGTTGTTTGTTTGTTTAATGAAATTACTGTGTCGTTAGTTTATGCTTTGATGTCTTGATCAGCTGATATTTGTTTATGTTGTGGAGCAACGACATTTCGAGAATCATATCTCGTACACATTAGCTAAGTACGATGACACGAACTTTCAAGGAACTACGTATACTGTACATGTACTTCAGTACACACTAGCAGTATATTAAATAATTCTTTTTCAGTAATAGAAGTTTTTTTCTCAAATTCTTAATGAAATATACATTGTAGATATGTTCTAGGGCCTAATGCTTTAAATTTTGACAGTGTCAAATTATATCATCTGTTGCATTGATTAATAAATTTAATAAGTTTTCAAATATATTTAAACCCTTCACTTTTATGCACCAAAGAAAGCAATATGCAAGAAAGCTGTTCTGACAAATTTTAAGCTAAAATATTGTCAATTATTATGTTGCATTAGGAAAAATTATGTTGCTTTGGGTGTATAGAAAGATGTCATGCATTTTTTTTTATCTTTTAAAATTAAATCAATTTCAATTTATTACAAAAAATTATCAGATAGAAAATTATTTGACAAAATCAAAGAGTCACCATGAGGTTTTAGCTATCACAATTTTACAAAATAGTTTACTTTGAAATTTCATGAATTAGTAAATTTTCAAATATCTATAAATATAAGTTGCTTTATTATCAATTCCATATCAACATATTTCAACCCTTTGCTTACATGTGCCAAAGAAAACCATGTGCGAGAAACCTGTTCTGAGAAAATTTTACTAAAATTATGTTGATTGTTATATCACAAGTCAATTAACTAATTAAGGAGGTGGAACCATGTTGTAGTTTTGTCTTTTGAATTTGTAATCAGTTTCAACTTATTACAAAAGGTATAATAGAAAACTACTTGTCAAAATTAAAGAATTGCTAATATTTTGTTATCACTATTTTACAAAATAGTTTTTCTCCAAAATATCATCTGCACATAGGTAGCAAGTGGTAAATTTTGAAATATCTTTGCTTTAAATATCATTCCAACATATTTCAACCTTTCGCTTACATATACCAAAGAAAACAATGTGCAAGACACCAATTCTGACAAATTTATACTTAAGTTTTTGGAACTATTATGTATTTACTGTGTTGCACTATGTTAAATTCAATGTTGGGCAACAAAGTAGTTTTTTTTTTTTATCTTTTGAATTTAAACTTTACTTTTATAAAGGTATTATAGAAAATTATTTGACAAATTCAAACAATGACCACCATTCTACAAGATAGTCTTCTTCATACTGTCATCTCCACACAGGTGAAATACAGCAGCACTACAGTAGGACTAGTGTACATGTAAATAGTTTATATGTTTCTTTTTTTTAGGCCAACACCAACATATGCAAACATTTACATTAGGAAGGGTGTTACAAATTGTTGGCCAAAGACTGCAGTTAATTTCCCTCTATATTCTACTGAAGAAACAAATTCAGGATTTTGAAACTTTACATAAAATCTGGTTTTAATTTCATATTGTAGAACTATTTTCTCAATATCAAACTATTTTGATATTGGGATAACACCATTTTCTTTTATTTTCACATCTTTTACAATTGCAACTGTAACAAATAAAAATTAAAAAGTTTTAAACAGGTACTGAAATTGCAGGCCTTAGACCGCAAGTAATTATCCTCTATGTTCTACTTAAAAAAAAAATTCATTAAAATGTTTTTGAGACTTTGCATAAAATATGGTTTTCATTTCATTTTGTAGAAGTACTCTCTCAATTTCAAGCCATTTAGATATTAAGAAACAAATTTTCCACAATTTTCACTTCTTTGGTACTATTGCCACTGTAAGATAGTTAATTATTTATTACTGAGGGGCCGCGGTGGCCGAGTGGTTAAGGTGTCATGACACTTAATATCACTAGCTATCCACCTCTGGGTTGTTAGTTCGAAACCTACGTTGGAAGTTAACTGGCCATGGTACTGACCATAGGCCAGTAGTGTTTCTCCTGGTACTCCGGCTTTCCTCCACCTCTAAACCCGACACGTCCTTAAATGAACTTAGCGGTTAATAGGACGTTAAACCAAATACACCAAGTATATTAGTATTATATATATAGAAGAAGTATAGTTTGAACAGTTATCCTGCAGAAGAAAATGGAAGCTGACAATCAGTCCGGTATGTGCTGTCATGGATATGTCTTTGGACAAGACCACTTTACCCTTTTTGTTCTGGATGGCATGCAATGGGCCTCTTGTATGTTGTTTAGTCAGGTAATCACCAACTACTACAAGGAGACCCAGCCTCAGACTTAAAGATGCTACTTATTTTTTAGAATCTTGGCAAACTGGTCTACACTGCTACCTTACAAGAAGTTTAAATCATTTATTTGAATTTTTTTTTATTTATTTTGCTTGGTAAGCTCCATTTCCTGGATGGCTTGTGGACAGACAGGTCTCCTGCATGTTGTTCAGAGGTAGTCACTAACTACTACAAGGAGACCCTGCCTCAAACTGACGCAGCTGGCTATTCAAAGGGTGATAAACAAAGCTAACAAATAACAAAGCAAATATATATAAGAATAAGAGATAATTTGCCACTTAATTTTCAGAAACTCCAGGGCAATTAAACTGGTGTACACTGCTACCTGATAAAAGGTTGAAAAAGTTATTTAAAAATAAAAATATGATTTATTATGCATTATTAAGCTTCCTTTACATGAATTATTGGTCAAATTCACATAAATAATTTAAAACTTGCTAATTACTTAATTTTCATCTGTGATAGAAAAAGGGAGATAACTCGCTCACCTGTTCTTGATAATTACATGGGTAATAAGATATTTCCCTAAAGTTATATTCATGATCGATCAATTTCGATGTGATGATGATTGATAATGAACTTATTAGTGATTCCCAACACTACTGAAGAAGTTTTCGAATAAAAAAATTAGACAATCTCCCAATTTGCTTGACACGGACCACTGACAAAGACGCTTGATACTGACTTTGAACTATGGGGAAGTCCCGAAATGAAATTTACAATTTCATAGCCTATAGTCTATTGAATCAATATTCGGCAAAATCATCGGTTGATGGAAGTCTAACCGTTATATCCGAAGTCTTGGAACTGGCAGTACGGGCGCTGTATGATCAATCTAATTAAAATCTAAGTGGTCATTATCACTACACGTTGCTCATAACATAGTGAGAATGACCATCTAGATTTTAATTAGATTGCTGTATGATATCACAGGTGCCTGACTCGTTTTATAAAATAATAACATATAGAGTTTATATGTACTCTATATGTTATTATTTTATAAAACGAGTCAGGCACCTGTGATGATATGCGAAACTACGAAAACCAGTCTAGTACTTCGAGCTCTTGGCCTAGAATCTACTGCCTGTGCCATTCAACCGGAGCAGACACGAAAAAACGGGCTCTGTGTCGTAAACACTTTTTTTAACTAGGATTTTATCATCTGAGGATATAATATTGATATTATTTCGAATATTAAGGATAAAAAGCAGTGAGTGTATAATTTAGGGCCAAAGCTTAATCCAAACAATGATGAAGTGTTTCAGTCGGGCATTAGTAGGAATTTGAGAGTCACTGTTGCCATGGCTGCTGTAGGGAGTAATCCTTACTTCCGAAGCGATTGATTTGAGCACCCTCTGGCGATAGAATGAAGATGAAAAATTGCACAAGGGTTTTTTGGGACATAATTCTAACTTTCTATTTCTTACTTTTCCCCCTTTCTTTCTCTCTTCATTTTTAGTTTTCATCTTTCATGTAACATGTTTTAGCAAAAATAGTTATTTTACAAGTTGTAAAATTGGAGAACAATACAGTTTTATTCAAACTTTAAAGTTTAAATATAAAATCTTAACAACAGTAAAAAAAAAAAAGATAAAATGCACAATTGAAGATAAAATGTTAAAAATAAAGAGTTTTGAATTCAAAAAAGTAATAACGTAAAATGAAGCATTAAAATTGTGAGAAATAAAGCAGTAATGACAAATAATGAGAAGTTGCAATTAGAAAAGTAAAAAAAAGTAAGAAAAAAGATTGAAAATAGTATGTTTGACTTATGTCCCTTTTAACCCTCCATAGTGAACGAGGCATTACATTATGCGCGGCAAGGTTTTTATATGTGCAAGTTTGATCTCAAAAGTGGCTATCATCATATTGATATTCATTCTGAACATCAGAAATTTCTTGGGTTTTCTTGGAAAACTGGGAATGATACAAGTTATTACGAGTTTACTGTTTTACCTTTCGGCCTCAGTTCAGCCGGTCACATTTTTACCAAGGTTGTACGCGTACTTGTAAAATATTGGCGTATGCATGGAATTCCCATTGTGGTATATTTAGATGATGGTTGGTGGTGCGCGGGAAAAAATCAATGTACTCGTTTTTCTCAGTTCGTTAGAGATTCTATTTTAAGTTCAGGATTTGTGCCAAATTTTGAAAAATCGCAGTTCATTCCTACTAAGCAAATCATTTGGTTGGGTTTCTTATGGAATTTGGAGACTGGACATTTAGAGATTCCTAGAAAAAAGATAGTTTCAATTACAAGACTGATTGAAAGTTTCCAACATAAAAAATTCCGTTTAACGGCAAGAGACTTAGCTTCGGTAGTAGGAAAGATAATATCCTTTAAACCTGCTCTAGGTAGTATTTGTCAGCTGATGACAAGGCATTTGTCTATGCTTGTTTGTCACAGGGATTCGTGGGATCGAGTATTCTCTGTATCATCTCAGGCAGTAAATTAACTAACTTTTTGGTTGGGGAGTCTAGAGGGTATTCCGAGTAATCCCGTTACTAAGGTACACAATACACCAGAAAGTATAGTGTTTACAGATGCGAGTGGTTTCGCCGGTGCGGGTTTCACAGTAGGTTCTGACAAAAATGTAGTACACTTAATGTGGAATGAGGAGGAGAAATTACAAAGTTCTACTTGGAGAAAGTTAAGAACCGTAGAAATCGTTTTGCTTTCGCTGGGCAGTATTTTATCAGGAAAACTTGTTAAAGTTTACACAGATAATCAAAATGTGGTCAGGATAGTTAGCAAAGGTAGCATGGTGGAGGCTTTGCAGAAGTTAGCATTAAGTGTTTACAAGTTATGTATAAAATTTAGCATTAAGATTGAGGTCGAATGGGTACCCAGAGAGCTTAACGTTGAGGCAGATATGTACAGTAAAATGTTCGATTTTGACGATTGGTCGGTATCCGATAATGTGTTTACATAACTAAATAGAAAATGGGGACCCTGTACATGCGACAGGTTTGCTGATTGCAATAATAAGAAGCTTGACACATTTTATTCTAAGTTTTGGGTACCATGTACATCAGGTGTTGATGCGTTTGCATATGATTGGTCCGTGGGTATGAATTGGCTTGTGCCCCCTCCTTATTTAGTACCAAGAGTTCTGGCAGATTGTCAGATTTGCAAGGCTAGCGGGATTTTGATAGTTCCCAAGTGGGTGTCTGCTATATATTGGCCTATTATTTGGAATGAGCAGAAATTATGTTTTCACACATTCATAGAAGATCATATAGAATTTGTCAAGCCGTCAAACTTTTTTGTCTCCGGTTCCGATGTGAACAGTGTTTTCACAGATGGAAAATTTGACAGTAATGTACTGGCATTAAAAATCAATTTCTCCATGAGAAGATGAAGGTCAGTCTCTGTGTGAGTGGCTACAAACATGACACAATAAAATAAGCCATGCTACAGGAAATCTAGGCGACACATATATGTACATTGTATGTTGTATTACAGCCATGCTGAAATGAAGTCGATTTCGATACTGTAAAAAAAAAAAAAAAAAAAAAATACGACCATGTCGAAACGAGATATTTTGGTATAAGTGGATTTCTTTTCAGTGAATGTCTTGTCATATCGAGCATTTTTTCTTTTAAATTTCAGAGAGCCCCACTGAAGTCTTCAGGTGCTGTTACGGACGGCCGGGGAATTGGGGCTATATTACAGTCTATACGGGCTTCGGATGATTCAGAGTTCAAGTCAGCCGCTCATCAAATTCCTTCTATTATACGAAAAGGGAGAAGCGAACGGACCAACTCGAAGTATGACACTTATTTCAGGATATTCAGGAGCTGGTGTGATTCCAAAGGCTTAAGTTGTTTACCGGCCGCAGATTCCACAGTAGCAGTTTTTATTAGTGCGCGGGTCCAGATGAACGAATCGGAGTCCGTTATCAACTCTTTTTACTACAGTATTAAGAGATATCATGACGTACATTTGCTATCTAATCCTTGCGAGGATAAATTAATTCTACTGTTATTGGAAGGAGCGAGGCGTATGGTGTGTAAGGAAGTTCAAAAGAAGGAACCCATTTCTTCGGACATTATCAAGAGGATAATATCAAAGTACGGTTCGGACCTTACTAATCTTCCAAATTTAAGATTGTGTAATATGTTTTTGATAGGATTCGCAGGTTTTCTAAGGTTTAACGAGATAGCACAGTTGAGGGTTAAACATATAACTGTTTTTAAGGAATACATGAGTATTGTCATTGAACGCAGTAAAACATATGAAACTATTTTTATACAACCTTAGGTTGTCTCCCTTGAATTGAGAACTCTTTCGTTTTTCCACGCTTAAGTTGCACGCCTCAGAAACATAATTTACTAGGTTATCATTGTCTAAAACTGAACGTTATATTTATTACAGTTACAAATGAAATAATAAATCCTTCTGCTTTGTACCACACGTCAATGGAATATGATCAAAGTCTTAAAAACCACGTTATTCACTACGAGAAGACGACTACCCGATAGCAAAAATATATAGGTCAACGACGTCATGCACTGACTAACCTGGCTGGTTTCACTATGTTTTATAAGTAAACAGCGCCAGATCAACTATTACACAAGAGATCACGTGGTGGAGGTTTCCAAGAATAAGCCAATCAAATAAAAGATATGATTCGTCTAAAAATAACACCGTTAATCATACATTGTAGTTACCGAACTTCATGCCGGTGTCGACACAACTTCCTCCCCCCTATTGAAAAGATCCTATAACGAAGCCCGTTCTTGCAAAGATACTGCTACAATGCGGAATAAAAACGCAAACACAAGAGTTTTCTTTAAATTTCATTAACAAAACATAAAATGCCTACCTGGCAGTTTAAATCAACAAAAATAAAATATCACACTCTCGGAGATCAAAAGACATGAGGGACATATAGTCATTGAAAGACATACCGGATATGTATTGGATCTGCATGCGTCCATTGAAACTTGAAACTAATATTTATACTACTGCCACAAATTAGCTTTGCCAATCATTGAAACAAAAAACTAAATTATATGGCTGTATATTTATATATATATAGTTATCGGACACCCACCGCTGGAGAAATAAATGGAGGGGGGTGTGCTTGTTTTGCTACTTTGTCAATCCAAGAATATGCACAATTATGGCCCAAATAAGACCTACATTGTACATTATATTTGATAAACATCTCTTCTGTACTTTTTGAGATATTTGGATAACAAACTTTCAAAATGAACATAGCTCTGTCATCCTATTTTTTTCCAATCTGAGAAATAACTAATAAAATTTCAGATGGCTGCCTGTCAGCCATGTTTTTTTCGATCATCCCAAAAATGCAATACACACAACTATAGGGACCAAGTCATTCCTTTATTAGGTTAGGACATGTCAATACACTGTGGCCCGATTCTCTACATAAACTGCAGCATCTTTCTTCTTTTTTCCTTTTATAATTTTCAAGCAACACAATTCTGTTTTGTTTTTCCATGACCTGTTTGAGTGCATTACTTCCCTTGTGACTACTTCCACGGAAGTATTGCTTTGTTATCATATCATTTAGCTTCTCAAGACCTTGCTGGCTGAAAGACACTATATTGCCATGGAGTCTAATCAACTCTGCAACATGGTATCTTAAAACATGTATGTAAGGAGTAATGTCCCTTGTCTGAAATGTACTTGCGTACAATTCGCACCATTCCTTTGCTAAACTTTCAACATCATCTGCGTTTGGTTTTTCAAGCTTAATCAGTTCATTCAGTTGTTTAAAATCATCCCAAACCTTTTGTACCAGACCTGCTCTAACCTGGTCTTCAAATAATTCGCTAGCTTTAAAATGACTGAGAATTTTCAGTTTTTCAGGACCAGTTAATTCTCTAAACTCTAGTTTATTGGTTTCTCTATTGATGTGGAGCTCAAAATTTATACCCAGCCTTTGTAAAAAGCTTTCCAGAGATGCAATGTGTTTCACTTTTTTCCTGTCCAAGTCTGACTTAAATGTGGTGTTGGAAGTAATATTATCTAAAACCCTAAGTTCTGCAATCAACAGATTAAATAATTTGTCACTGATCCTTAAAAACATGTGTAAATTATCAATGACAACATGTAAAGGTGTAACACACTGAAACAATGGTGGATTCTTGACAGAAAAACCTAGATCTTTCTTTCCCTTTTTTGGCTTTGAAGTATCAACAGTATACACCATACGAGCACCTTTACTTTCTTCCAGCATGGACCAAGATTTTTCTAAATCCAATTTTTCTTTTTTGTCACATTTACAGTACACGCACACATGTTGGCATGCAATTGATGGAATTCCACAGGCAATCAATAGGAATTTATAGTCCCCACCGAGCATTATTTTCAAAGAAAACTTTCGGCAACCAACTTCTATCGTCTCACCTTGTAGCATATTTATTTCCTCTCTAAGGTCACCTAATGCTTCTGCTAAACCCAAATAATTTTCTTTGGTACGAACAATACAAAGGGGGTAGTTTCCCGATGCGGAGCTACTTCTATTCTCATTTACAATTGTGAATGTGAAATTAATGAGATGAAGTCTTTTTCCTACGTTGGTACCATCACCTGAAAGTTTGATGACTAACTTACCATCTGGAACAAAATTAGGGTTTTCAAGTAGTAAATGGGACAAAATTACTTCAAGATGTTGCCTAAATGACTGCTGAACACCCAACCCATCAGGAGTTTCAATTATTCGAAAATTTGAGTTTATCTTGGATATGAAATCCTGAATCGCAGTGCTGCGGGGTAATGTTTTGAACAGCATACTGAGTTCGTGGTACGCTTCTTTAGATACATTTAATGTATCAAGTATGTAAATCAGAGTGTTCATGTCATCAAGTTGTCTTATGCTTACATTTTGATGATTTTCTTTATTCTCACTCTCATAGATCTGGAGAACTTCTTTTTTCCCATTTCTTGAAACTAACACAGATATTGGTTTCACACCTTCCTGTTCCAAGAAACTCAGAGCTGTCTTACAAGCTGCCGCATCACATTTCCTCCTTTTTGACTGGTATGCTGGAGTGCAGTCTTCAAATGGTTTTCGTTTAATGGGAATAGTGTGGTTTTCCAAATTATCCTTTCCTGACGTCATTGACTGTTTTTCTGTGGATTTGATATAACTATAAAATTTCTCTTCTAGGGTACTTAATTCTTTCTTCTGATCTGCATTTTCTTTCTTTAAAGTTTCCATTTCTTCCTTTTGTTTCTGTAATAAAACTTCACACTCGTGTCTTTGCAGAGGTACTTCCCATGAATACTTACATTGTTCAATATCTTTCATAAATTTTCTAAACTGAGATCCTCCTTTGACCTTTGCACGTAGCCCCCTTGTTTTGAGTCTAAATAATTCCGCTCTCAATGTGTTTAAATGCCTCTCATTTGTTGCAAACGACAATACACACTGATCTTGTAAAATTCGTTGATATTCCACCATATTGTCGTAACTTAATGCTTTGTTCCAAAAATGTTTCTGAAGTATACCAAATAAAACTCCACAGGATAAAACAACCATGATTCTTGATTAGTTCAAACTTCAGGCAAATCATCACGACATGCTTTATAAATGTGAACTATTGAGGAAAGACGCAAGCATTCCACTGTTTCCTGGGACTTTTACGAAACTAAAGACGAGTTCAGTGCCCTGTGGGATTTCGACTTTTGTCAAGGTGGTCGGGGTACACGTTGAATTCTGTCTTGTTCTTTTTCTGTCTAAGCCAAAATCTGACAGTTACAGTTTTTATATAATAGCTATCACCGTGTTGATTTTGGACAAGATAATCCCAACCCACACCAAATATTTTTTCTAAGGATTGTCTGCTGTCAACTGTGAAAATTGTCTTCATCCTTGTTTCTTTGAAAATTATTCCAACTTGCCTTAGAGGCTCAAACTGTTCGGTGTCCATTTTCATACGTATAAACACCTTACTATCAGTTTTTGTATATCTTAGTGAATTTTTTATGTCAATCTTCAGCTCTGCAACTTTCCCATTGGTTGTTTCCAATTCCCTGTTTACTCTAATGTCCTCCTTTTTTTTCCACTCATCATAGCGATGATGCCATCCTACAATAAAAAAAATAACACATTAAATAATTTTTCATGTCTGCATTATATAAATGCCCCCGCCCCATTTAATACAAAATAGTTCAATCTTTCAAATTTTGTCAATTAAGGGCAACATGTTTTTGAATCACTCTGTGACCATGAAATGCTATATTGTGTGTTTGGGTGTTTTCCTCACAAAATGAATGCTTCAAAATTCTTCATTTCGCCGTGCCGACTACAAATAAGGCCAAATATTATTAAAACAGGATAATAACCAAATTTTGACCAAATGTGGCCATCTTGAATCATAAGTTCACATTTTTATAATGTCTAATGAGTGCTGTCACTTTATCATTCCTCTATTAAGTACATCAAGCATGATATTTCAGTACCTCATGGTTATGGAGAGAGCCCCTACAAGCTTTTACCCGAAACTGAGGTGGGGGGAGGTCAACAGTAAAATGTAGGGCACAGTGACCCGATTCTGGTATGACATCTCACCTCGTCCTACACATAGCTAGATGGACCCAAAAGGTTACCGAGTAAGTGCCCTACATAATACAGGAAATACAGTCCAGACATGTTTTTTTCTAAAATGTAGGTCAATGTCTAAACACAACTCTCACCTAAGTGGATCTACATACCTTGATCATTTTAAAAGCTCCAATGCCCTATAGGTTTAATATAAGGATATATTTAGCTAGCCGCGCCCCCGATGGAGGACTTATTAACTCTTAATGAACCTCACATAATTTTTTAATGACTCTATATACACTACCAGAGCCTGAGTCTATGCCCTATTAGCCTACAAAGGCCTGACACAAATGGACAGGATAAATAAACTTATACTTTGATCTTGGAAGAGGGATTGTCTGCTTATGGTAAAATATTGTTTCCCATCATGAAAACCGATTCCAAATAACAACGATGTAATTTGTAAATCATGTCTTGGGTCAGACATTCCTGCCAAAACCCCAAGGCAGTGAAAAACTCTATTAATTCGCCCGATATGCAGTGACTTCACTCAGGTAATTTATATACGGTATACATACCGGGTATATACATGTATATTCTTGCATATGTCACAACTCTCTGTAACAGCACTGAGCAGTAACATACCCCGGTATTATGCAGACAGAAACTGCAAATTTATCAACTTGTTTTTATTCACAGTCAGTGACAATCAATGATATTCTTTTTTTCTCACCTTTATAATGAACCTTGCAGTAACC
Source organism: Pecten maximus (assembly GCF_902652985.1). Taxonomy (NCBI): domain Eukaryota; kingdom Metazoa; phylum Mollusca; class Bivalvia; order Pectinida; family Pectinidae; genus Pecten; species Pecten maximus. Next base: position 31,718,011 of record NC_047026.1, read on the forward strand.
ACCGTCTTTTGATTCTTCTATGATCTCTACTGGATAATATTTATCCACATGTGATGTCCTTCGCCTGCTCCTTGCAATTGGCAGCGACAGCTTTTCCAAGTCACTATAGAAGATATGAATAAACATTTAATTCTCAAAAACAAATTGTATTGTGTATGCAATTGATTTGTAAACATAAATAGCTACACGTATATATATAGCTCATTAGCTAGAACTAGTTAACATACCAGGTATCTATATAATTGCTGACCATTCAAAGACAGGAATCAAACCAAGGTAATTTGGCCGATTAATTATATTATGATATCAATAATAAATATCTAATTTTAAACCATTCCTACGAAATACAAGATACCAAAATATATATCCCCAATACTAAGGAGGACTGTATTGAACGAATGGGAGACAGAGGATATGGGTAGATCCTCAGTGACGTCAGCAATGAACGCCCTGCCTCCTCCTGTTCTGGTTTTGGAAGCATATCGCACAGGCATATGAAAGAATCCATTGGTTTGCCCGGGTACACATGATATAAATGAAGCAAAATAAACCCGAACTGAATACAGTTCATACAGCCCTCAAAATCTATTTATATCCCCAATACTTAAGAAGGAGGACTGTAGTGAACGGATGGGAGACACTGATCATGAGGATACGGGTAGATCTAGGGGTGGGTGGGTTAGATTAAATAAATTTCTGTGAAAAAAATGACATCGATCGTTGACTGGTGGAGCATTCCTGCCCTTCCATGTCATTGTTACCGAATTTTATTTTTATATTGCCCCCCCCCCCCCCCCCCCCCCCCCCCCCCCCCCCCTCTCCGGGTACTCCGGCTTTCCTCCACCTCCAAAACCTGGCACTTCCTTAAATGACCCTGGCTGTTAATAGGACGTTAAACAAAAACAAACAATTACCCCCCCCCCCAAAAAAAAAACCCCCAAAAAACCCTCTGAAAATGTTTTGCACGGTCAAACGCATCGAATGCAACAAATTTTCCACGACCCTGTATAATGTGGCAGTCATTTTCGTGTAGTAGGTTTTATTACTGTAATAATTACTTCTAATAATAAGTTTTAATTTCGTGTTATACATACACAATCAAGTGATGCATACGACAAAGTCCTCATGCTAATCTAGACTAGGCTATGTGTGACACCTTGATGGAGGAACTCAGGACTTTTTTCACCCGACACCGCTTTCTGTCCCACATCGATTGTTTGAAAACATTATTTGTCCAGTTTCACATGTTTACACTCATATTAAAACGTGGGAAAGTAAGTACTTACTAATAGGAACTCACCCGCTCCCTGTTTGGGCCAATAATGTATCTTGGCCTTCGCTCAGAGGTCCGACGGGCGCCGATTCCACAACATCCCAGAAGGTTCGCCATTTTTTTTGTTTCGCGCGTTATTGTAACAGGGGCGATAACTCTGTTTCCACAGTATAAAAAAAGTTTGATATGCGGACATATATAGAAGAGGGAATAAGGTTGTTATCGCTAGGACAGGGGAGGTAAATTGTCCAGTGTTGTGGATGTGTAGATACTTAGAGCTAGTCCTGACGCTTTTATTTTTCGCGCAGTTGTTTCTTGTAAAAAATCGAACAGTTATAAGTTATGTAATTTGAATAAACCTTTATCGTACACCAGGGCGAGGGAGTTACTTTTGGATGCTCTGTCATCTATAGGCCTAGACAGAAAGAAGTTTGGTTTACATAGTTTAAGGAGTGGTGGGGCGACTGAGGTGTCGAAAAATCAGCAGGTGTCTGCTCGTCTGTTAAAGGCCCATGGTCGATGGAAGTCAGACGTAGCTAAGGACGGATACATAAAGGATCCACTAAGTACACAGTTGTCAGTGTCTTTGAATTTAAATATCTAAACGTAATATCTTTTTCACACACCTTTGCTTTTCGAATGAGCAACGAGCTGCAATCCCATTAATGTGTTTGTTATTCATTTGAAATTAATTACTTTATGTTCGGAGGAATATAATGAGGGAGAACATAAATGAAATTAAGTTCGGTTGTTTTCGTAAGTATTCGGTAGTTCATAGGGTGGTCATCGGGTTGGATGTCACGTGGTGTAGGGCTATATAAGGCACGCACGTGCTCTATGCGGTCTTTCGAGTTCGTTGCTCAACACTACATACACGTTGATTTATTTTTTGTTATATTTGGTTCTCTTCGTATACATATACGTGCTAGAACCGTAAGGTGTATTCAGGTTAAATGTATAGTCGCGTATATCGTAGTTATGCCGGTTAGCAGAGGTTTATAGGAGGATAGGCGTTGTGGGGCGATGGTTTTGTTCATGAACATATTTGATTTTGATGTGTTATCGATTAAAATGAATGAGCAACGAGCTGCAATCCCATTAATGTGTTTGTTATTCATTTGAAATTAATTACTTTATGTTCGGAGGAATATAATGAGGGAGAACATAACAGGTGAGTAGTAAAACTGGTTTGGCTGGGTATGCCAACACTGACACTTCTCAGGTAAGTTGAGGAAAGTTGGGGATCATGTGAAGAGCATGCACATGAGGTTTACTTCACTATCTACCCAAGGTAGAGTTGGACAGTACCAGGCAGGACTCTGACCAGAGAGGTTGGGTGTAAAGTATAGGGCTATATAGGAGGGCTGGGTGCCTAAACTCCTACTATGGTGCCTGTCAAGATGACATTATATTAGCTGGGTGCTATTTATGGCTGTGTGCCTGTAAATATGTTATTTCCAAGCTGTGTGCTTCGAAGCTGTGACGTCTGTGGCTGTGTGCCCTTTGTACAGTGTTTGTAGGACTGTGTCCATGTGGCTGTGTGCCTATTTTGAAGGACTGTGTGTCCGAACGGCTGTGTGCCTATTTTTCCAAGGACTGTGTGTCCATAAAAGTCTGTGGTAAAGCCTGTGTCCAGGGTTTTCCGGATGAAGTAACTTGGGGAGTTGATGTGAGTATTACAACTTTGTGGTGTTCAGTGACAGTGAAAGTTAGCGAGAATGGTAATGTTATATTGAGTATTTCTTTAGATATTGATAGTGTGTAAATATTATCTTTGGAAAGAGTGAGTTATGGATAGCAAATGTATGTGTATTGTAGCGGTCATAATGGCCTGGACATGTTGATCAAAAGAATTGTATGAATTGAATATGATATATGTACATATGTTGTTAGAGATTAAAACTACTTGGTAATGACATTAATATGTAGAGAAGAGTTAGGTCCAGGTTAGGTATTTATGTCATTGATTATACCTTGTAGGTAACCTCTATATACGACCTTGAAGAGTCTATATACGACCTTGAAGAGTCTATATACGACCTTGAGGAGTCTATGTATGACCTTGATGAACCTGTGTATAACCTGAAGATACCTAGGCCTCAGAGGAACCTATATAATGACCTTGAGGAGCCTATTTAACCTTGTGAAACCTATGCGACCTTGAGTCAACCTTGTTGGGACATCCCATCGGATACGTTGGGAAGACCAGTGAAATCAGACCAGTGATGAAATTGTACCTGTTAAAGACATTCGCGCGTGTTACATTTAAAATTACTTGCAATTTGACTCTAGGCTAATTCTGTAATTTAAAGTACATAACGTAGGTGTAAGTATCTTTGAGTGTGTGTGAGAGAAACCTGCAAGATTAACGATTATGCATTTCATGTTTGTTTTGTTGTGTTTAGTTTGTAAATAAATGTACATAATTTGTTATTTTGGAGTTTGTCAATTGTTAAAACAAGGACGACGTCAAATTACTTTCCCAAACCTCGTGACATTTTGGTGGCAGCGGTGGGATAGATCTGATTGTTCCAATCTGTATATTTATATTATTAATCTAACGTCCTTTTTGTGACACTTGCCAAAAAGCAGTATGACTGATTTGAGTTCGTGGATGCAAGCAGGCAAGAGTTTTGGTTTAGAGGGTGAAGATTTGAAAGCATATGTAGAAAAGAAAAAGGCAGAAGTATTAGAGAGAAATGACAGAGCTTGGGCGAGGGAGGAGCAAGCTCGCGCTAGGGAGGAAGAAGCGAAGGAAAAGAAAGAGGTATTACAAATGGAGCTTGAGTTAGAGAAGGCCCAAGAAAGGGAGGTAATACAAAGGCGTGAAACCTTGGCGCTAGAGTTAGAAGTAGAACGACTTAAACGACAGCCAGCTGCTGGGGCTTCGACTGTAAGAGCTGACAATACAGTTGTCAAGGCTAAGATGCCTAAGTTACCCTCGTTCGATGAGAATACGGATAACATTGATGCATATCTCAATAGGTTTGAGAGGTTTGCTAATACTGTTAAATGGGATCAGGCAGAGTGGGCAACTCATTTAAGTGCTTTATTAAAAGGTAAGTCTCTTGAAGTTTACAATAGATTATCTGAAGAGGATGCTTTAGTCTATGATACCCTTAAGTTGGCACTCCTTAAGAGATTTCAACTCTCAGAGGAAGGGTTTAGACAAAAGTTTAGGAGTTGTAAGCCAGAAACAGGTGAGACCTCAGTTCAGTTTGTAAACAGGCTCGATAATTATCTAACAAGGTGGGTAGATCTGACCAAAACACCTCATACTTACGAAGGACTTAGAGATCTTCTGTTACAGGAACAGTTTGTCAATGCTAGCAATAAATCTCTAGTTTTGTTCTTAAAAGAGAGAAAGCCAGACACGGTGACGGAAATAGCTAAATTAGCTGATCAATATTTAGAGGCTCATAAGGGCGCAGATCTGACAGCCTTTTCGGTAAGTAAAGGACACAATCGTAAAACTCAGAGCTTTACTGCATCAGTTAGTGATGATTCTACACGCAAAGATGAACGCCGGTGCTATGTTTGCTCTGACAAGGAACACCTTGCTAAAGATTGTCCTTCCAAAAAGAAACATATACTCATCGTGCAGCGGGAATCGTGACGGAAGTTCAAACAGGGGAATGTGTAGGTTGTGGATGTCACACAGAGGGAAGTGAGAAGAAACCTAAACGCAGGGGCGTAAAGAAAATCAACAAGTGTACTGCTTACAAAGGTAAGAAATCCAGTAATGATACAGCGCTGTCGGCAGGATGTGTTGTACCAAACCAAGGTCTACAGGATTGTTGTACAACAGATGATCATGTTGTGCTCGAGTGTGGTCATCAGTTGCCTATGCTAAGTGCTGCGTGTGGCGACACAATATCCTGAATTAAACATGCTTCAAGTCTACCCATTACCAACGGCTATGTTGGCCAGACAAGTGTGTCAGTACTTAGGGACACTGGTTGTAGTGGGGTAGTAATCCGTAAGGACCTGGTAGAGGAACCCCAACTGACAGGTAGAACTGTGTCATGTGTTCTTATTGATAGCACTGTGAGAAAAGTTCCAGTGGCAGAGATCATAGTGGATACACCCTATCTATCAGGAAAAGTAGAAGCCTTGTGTTTTGTTAGTACTATATATGACCTGATAATTGGAAATGTTGAAGGGGCCAGAAATCCGGGAGAGCCTGACCCAGACTGGGGAAGGAAACCTTTTGTTTGTTTGTTTGTTTGTTTGTTTTTATTTAACGTCCTTTTAACAGCCAGGGTCATTTAAGGACGTGCCAGGTTTTGGAGGTGGAGGAAAGCCGGAGTACCCGGAGAAAAACCACCGGCCTACGGTCAGTACCTGGAAACTGCCCCACGTAGGTTTCGAACTCGCAACCCAGTGGTGGAGGGCTAGTGTTAAAGTGTCGGTACACCTTAACCACTCGGCCACCGCGGCCCCTGGGAAGGAAACCAACCAACAAGGAACCAGTTAACACCCAGGGGGACAACTCCATCAATGAAGGAACGGAGGTTAGATGTCAGGCTGTAGAGACGAGAAGTCAGAAGAATAGAAAGATTAAACCATTGCATGTACCAACTATAGGGGATTTAAGTCTGGATAAGAAGGATATTAAAAAGCTTCAGGACGAAGATGACTCAATACAACACCTAAGGAAATTGGTCAAATCAGGAGAGAAAAGGAAAACTGGTAAGTACAATACAGTGTGGATTACCGAGTCCAGAGGATTGCTCTATCGTAAGTTTCAGTCTACAAAGATAGCACGAGGTAAGGAGTTTACACAGTTGGTGGTACCAAAGAAGCTGAGGAACCATGTGATGGGTATTGGGCATGAATCTATTTTTTCAGGACACCTAGGGACTGCTAAGACGACAGAAAGAGTTCTCACAAATTTCTATTGGCCGGGTATACAGGATGATGTCAAAAGATTTTGCCATTCCTGCGATATATGCCAGAGAACCTTTCCCTAGGGTAAGGTCAGTAAGGTACCATTGACGGAGATGCCATTAATAGATGAACCTTTCCGGAGGGTGGCTGTTGATTCGGTGGGACCTATTCACCCTGTTACTGAGCAGAAGAATAGATACATACTAACCTTGGTGGACTATGCTACTCGTTACCCTGAGGCTGTAGCATTAAAGAACATAGATACACAGACAGTCGCCGAGGCACTGGTGGAAATGTTTTCTCGATTAGGTATACCGAGGGAGATTTTATCTGACCAAGGAACCAAATTTACCTCTGACCTCATGAAGGAAGTGGGGCGGTTGCTATCGATTCGACAGTTAACCACTAGTCCATATCATCCCATGTGTAATGGTTTAGTTGAGAAGTTTAATGGGACTCTGAAGTCAATGCTAAGAAAGATGTGTGCTGAGAAACCAAATGACTGGGATAGATACATTGGAGCCCTACTATTTGCATACAGAGAAGCCCCTCAAGACAGTTTAGGATTTTCTCCCTTCGAACTTCTGTATGGGAGGACAGTACGTGGTCCGATGACTATACTCCGGGAACTGTGGACTGGTGATGTGGAAACACCAGAAATCAAATCAACCTATCAGTTTGTATTGGATTTGAGAAACACTTTGGAGGAAACCTGTCGACTTGAAAGTAAGGAACTACGGAAGGCTCAGGTCAAGTACAAACAACATTTTGACAAAAAGGCGAAACGTAGATGTTTCAAAGTTGGGGATCAGGTGCTGATGTTGTTGCCGACAGATCGGAACAAATTGCTTTAGCAATGGCAGGGTCCACATGATGTCATTGAACGTGTCGGGGAAAACGACTACAGAATCCAAGTTAGGATAAACTGAAGGTATATCATGCTAACTTACTAAAATTTTGGGTAAGTATGAGTAAACTCTGACTGATTTACCTGGAAAGTGTATAATTGGAGAGCACGCCATTCAACTAACATCAGACGAACCTATACGTTCACGGCCTTATCCTATACCCCATGCATTGAGGGACACTGTCAGATATATTATATTAATATATTATTATTGATAATCTCACAAATACTAACCATAACATAGTTATTACTGGGAATATTAATATAGACTTACTAACACTCAAAACAAATTCTCATTTATCAAGAATTCTTACTAAATATCAACTACAAGATATTATACATAAACCAACTCGCATCACAAACACAACAGCTACTCAAATTTATATAATTTTAACTAACAATATTAATTTATTTACCCATTGTCAAGTTCTAGAGCCATTATGTAGTGACCATTGTCCAATTTTAACTCATATCTCTTTTAAAACTTTAAAAACTAAGTCATACAAGAAAAGAATGTATGATTGTCATCGAGCTGATTGGGATACTATTAACAGGGATTTACTTAATACTGACTGGAATACAATATCCCAAGATAACATTAATATTAATGATTTGTATACAGCACTTATAAATAAAATTAACGAAGTTATTAACTTACATGTTCCCCACAAGTCAGTTATGATCCGTCCTAATGATAAACCATGGATGAGTTCGGAAATTAGACTAAAACTAAGGCAAAAAAAAAAAAGATTCATAAGAAGCTAAATATAACAATAGAGATCAAGATTGGGCTAAATTCAGAATCATCCGTAATGAAACAATAGATCTAATCAGGCAAGCTAAAGATAATTATTTTAAAAAATTACAAAATGTAATTTGTGATAAATCTACAACTCCAAAAAATGGTGGAATATAGTAAAATCAATTACAAAAATAAACAATACCAACACAAGCTCTTATCCTCTTAAAATTAATGGTAAAACATTAACCCACCCTCTAGATAAAGCTGAAGCCTTTAATCAGTTTTTTACTTCTATAGCAGCAGATATTAATGATACTAATAACCTCCCTGACTTACCTCCCTTATGCCCTTTTGAACTCAATGAAATAAACATAACTGAACAAGATATTAAAGATCAATTCAATTTACTTAATGCAAATAAACCTGCTGGTCCTGATGGCATTCTTCCTCGACTAATAAAAAACCTATCTACCTCTTTAACATATCCACTCAAACTATTATTTAATAGAACTCTTTCTCAAGGTGAAATTCAAGACATACTTAAAACTGCGAATGTCAATGCTCTGTATAAAGGCAAAGGTGAAATAAATGATCTAAATAATTACAGACCTATTGCAATAACCTCAATATTTATTAAAATGTTGGAAAAAATTATTTTCAAATATACGTACAATTACATTATGAAATACAACATGTTAAGTGCAAATCAATCTGGATTTCAACCAAAAGACTCAACTACTAATCAACTTGTTGATGTTTTTAACACGATAAGCTCTAATCTGGATAAGGGACATGATTTACGATTTGTTTTCTCTGATATAAGTAAGGCCTTTGACAGAGTATGGCATAAAGGTCTATTGTATAAATTACAAAAATATGGTATAAAGGGACAGCTTTTTAATTGGTTTGAGGCCTACTTATCTGACAGAAAACAAAGAGTAATTGTTGATGACTACCAATCTAATACAAAATTCATAAATGCTGGTGTACCTCAGGGATCTGTTATTGGCCCCTTTCTTTTTCTTTTATTCATCAATGACATAACAGACAATGTTTCTTCAAACATTAAGTTATTTGCAGATGATACTTCATTATATATAATAATTGATAATAAAGATGATCTGGTTACACCAGCTAGTATTCTTAATGATGATCTTTCTTCTATATCATCATGGGCTAATCAATGGCAGGTTCTTTTTAACCCCAATAAAACTGTATCTCTAACATTCTCACGAAAATATACCAACTTACATCCTCCCCTAATGTTCATTAATCAACTCATATATATACATGACTTTCATAGGCACCTAGGTTTAACATTTAATAGCAAAGGTACATGGTCTGATCATATATATAGCATCTATGATAAAGCTTCATCCAGACTAAAAATACTAAGAATGTTAAAACGTACACTTGATAGAAACTCTCTAAGAACATTATATATATCATATATTAGACCTATTTTGGAATATGCAGATATTGTATGGGACAATTGTACAAAAAATTAATCGGACCTCTTAGAATCTATTCAAATTGAAGCCATGAAAATTATTACAGGTCTAAGAAGAGGAACTTCACATCATATCCTTTATTCGGAAACTCATTTAGAAACACTACAGACAAGAAGAAATCATCACAAACTCATACTAATGTATAAAATTATGAATGACCATGTACCAAAATATCTTCACAATATCATCAATCCTTTCTTTAACACAAATAAAAACTATACATTTAGAAATGAAAGAATATTTAATATACCACAAACTAGGACTAACAACTATACTAACAGTTTTTTCCCTTCTACGATGAGACAATGGAACAATATTGATGACTCATTAAGAAACTCTGTCTCTATTTCAAGTTTTAAATCAAAGATAAAAACATTATTTCCAACAACAATTTCTGAAACTTTTATTAACTGTAACCCTAGGAATCTTAATATATTACTATGTCAATTAAGAAATAATGCAAGTGACTTACAACATGATAAATTTATTGATCACCTGACTGATGATTGTTCCTGTAGAAAATTAGAAAATGTTGAACATTTTTTTCTAGAATGTCCTTTATATAATGAATTTAGATTACATATATACACAGTATTTAATATTATTGGTTTGGTAAATGTGAATATTTTATTAAGTGGCTCTCTCGAGAAGTCAAATGAAATTAATGAAATTATTTTATTTCATACAAGTTCATATTTAAAAAAAAACGTAATGGTTTTCTCTTTTTCTTTTTTTTTCTTTTTGTTTACTCATCATCTCCATTAACTACTGTTATATCTATTTTTCATTTTTCTACTTATCTATATATTTAATGTTTTTGTTAATCGTTTCTCTTCTTTGTTAGACATTCTCTTCAATAAATTATTCTCTATTATAAAGCAAAATTCTCCTCTCAGTTATGATCTTTCTTTTCCATAAATTGATAATAAGCATTCCATTTAACTTTTTCTCTACATAATTATATTTACAACTATACCACTGAAATTATTAATAATATTTATGTTAACGGAAGTATGGAAAGGACCTGTATAGGCTAAGCCTGTTGTCCAATCCAATTTGTATATATATCTCTATTATGAAATATTGTATTTAAATTAATCCAAATGATTTATTGAATAAAATATTTTGAAATGAAAAATACTGTTAGTTTTATAGTGTAATGGCGCGTGGCAGGAGGAAAAATTGCCACCGTAACGCTCTGTCACATCAGAGACGTATATACCTGATATACAAGTCTCTGGTCACATGTTAAATAATCCAATTTATTTTAACTTTGTTGTTTTTTGTACAGTGCATATTTATTAGATAGAAAAAATAAACAAAATGTCCAAACCATTTGATAAAGTATCTTTCACGTTTTGTTAATTAATTTGGTATTTACATTGAAGCAGAGCTAGCTAGACTTGTATATCAGGTATATATACGTCTCTGATTGAAGTACGTGTAATATGTTTGAAACGAATATTGGATGCTTTTTAAAATCTAAATCTTTTAAGTATAAGAAAAGGTAAGCATAGTAAAATATATGTAATTGAACCATTTCTTTCCATTTTTCACATATGAAAATCTATTCAAAATGTATTTAAAATTTCAACGACAAATTACATTGTACATAGCATCCCGTGATTTAGCATAGAATTTTTTTCAACAACAAAAATATGTAGTCGAATAATGAAATATGTAATAGAAATAACTTCAGATGGCAAACTAGATATATATTTATCTATTTTGATAAAAGAATCGTTTTGAATTTTTTTTCTTTAGATTTTTTTCAGTTTTTTTTTAAGGAGGCGTTTACGAAGAAAGTTACCCAAGTGTTTTAAATGGTTTCCCAAGACAAGATGTGTTATTATTGACTGTACCGAGTTTTTCATACAGAAACCTAGTATGCCTTCCTCTCAAAGGATTACCTGGTCATCATACAAGCATCATAATACATTTAAAGTGTTAATGGGTAAAACCCCCAGAGGATCGTTTAGTTTTGTGTCTGGGGCATTTACTGGTAGCATTTCAGATAAGAAAATAGTCCTGCATAGTGGATTTTCGGAGAAGGTTGAGTATGGGGATGACATAATGGCAGATCGGGGTTTCCTTATCCGAGGACAACTTGCTTTAAGGGGCGCCACTCTGAATATGCCACCATTTGCCATGGGAAGACAGCTTTGCAGCAAAGCCACCACAAAGACTAGAAGAATTGCCCATGCAAGAATTTATGTCGAGAGGGCTATAGGACGTTTGAAAAACTTTGCTCTGCTCCAAGGAGTCAAAAGTTTGAAACTTAAGAATATTATTGATGATGTTGTGATGGTTTGTGCAGCACTGTGTTTGGACAACCAACTTGTGAAATAGTGATTATTATTTGAATGTATACTGAAAATATTGCTCTGTGGTATGGGTAGGTAATGTTAACTGAGATGAATATATAGATTTTTGGAGTATGTGTCACTCTCTTGATTTTTCAGGTTTTTTTTTTTTAAGATTATTAGCAATATTTTAATATAAAGGTCTTGCAGTGTAAGAGATTTAGGTAAATTTAAGATACATAAATACATAGTCTTAAATAATGTGTTAAAATAAATACATGTGGAATTTTTCTCTGATTCAATTATTGAATTTGTATTTACAGTGTATCGGCTCGTATTTCAGAGATCAGACCATTTAACAAATGTTGCTCAAAGTAATATTGCACCTTGTAAATAATGTTGTCAAAGAAGCCTTGATTGAACTCGCACTGAACAACATGGATGCCTTTGCAAGTGTATATCACTAAATCAGTGGAAGAAATCTCTAGTATACCCATTTGTGCCTGAACCTGATGGTAATATTCACTTTTCTCTGCTACCACCCATTTCCCATCAATAAGTTCACATTCTTTATGTATAGCTGCCATCTTTGGATTTTCATTTCTTAATGAATAAGGACATTTGATTTCAATATTTTTATCTTCATGAGATGGATTCTTACATTTACAGGAGAAAACACCATCACTGCTACAGCCTATATAACATTTACAAGAATAGACAGTTAACCTCTTTTGTGTGATTTTGCATCCTAAATGTTTCCTTCTGTTTGCACGCAAGTACAGATCACGACCCTTTTCTTCATTTTTCTTACCCCATTCTAGAGGTGCTGGATCATTCTTACTATCGCTATTGATGGCATATTTACCAAGCAAAGATTTTACCAAGGAAGGTTGATTTCTGTTGTTGTCAACGGTGTCACAAACTTTCCTAAAATTTGATGCAGTAATCATGCCTAAACGTAAAGCATTCCAGGTTTTGTTTTGAGCTTGACCAACAGTTGTCTGTTCAATGTATGCTATCTGGTCAGGTGACAATGTTAATGAATCATGTTTTTTTCCCCAAGATGTCTCTACTAAAGTCTGAAGAATTTTCTTGGTCTTTGTTGACTTCTTGTTCCAGATAACTTACTACATTTTGTCTAATGGAAAGTTTCATACATGTTTCATCAACCTTTCTATCAATCTGTTCTTCTGGTTCATCCATAAAAGCAAGTCTAATGCTTGAGCATTTGGAGAAATCTGTGAATCAACAGGATTTATAATCGGGTAAAGAATTATACTGATAGTAAAATGTATTTCATCACTTGGAGGCTCTAACAGCCGGTCATTGTCAGAGACTCGGGTAGTTATATGGTAAATTTTAACATTTTCTTTGGAACAATATGCCAGGCATGACTTCAAAATTAACGATTGATTAATGGAAATTAAATGTTTAAACTATTTATTTGTGGTTTTGATATTGACACAGAAAAAACAGTAGATTTTTGCTTTTTTAAATATATATTATGTACCTCCTTCAGGGATAGTGCGAAGGATTTTATCTGATCCTGAGTAATCGTATTCCTCTGACTGCGGATTCGTGGGTCATATGAAGTAGTTGACGGGACGTCATCATTATGTTTCAGACTGCTGTATCTATCATATAATGAAAAAATATTTGATACAAGTTTTGTATACATTTGATACTATGCAATACAGTTAAAAAAAATTGTAAAATGGTGCCTACTGCAATCTCAGAAAGAAATAATAAAACAAAAATACTTTCAAAGTGTATCCTGAGAAAAACTAGGGTAATTTATTGCACCACAAAGTCGTTCAGAATTTATCCGGCATGTACATGTAACGTTTCGGTTTGTTGCACCATTTGTTACATAAATTATGGATCCTTTTGTATTAACTCTACCACAGTACAAAGAACAGAGAGTTGAAATAAAGTTCAATATTTAATTGGATCAAGTTTATAATTTATAATATGTACAAAATACTACGTCCAGCATTCACACAACTTCATGAGTTAAAGTATTTTAGAAATCCCAGCATCTCCTGTTATATAGTATTAATATTGAAATATATAATGTTCCAGATTTGGAACATTGTTCCGAATCTGGAATCTGTTCCGAAATTGGAACATTTGCTCAAAGACTATAGAAATATGATTTATATTTATCTGAATTCCGAATCTGGATAAAATATTCGTTTTAGATTATGACCAAACTCACCAATGAGCCAAATGAAGCCATTATTTCTGCTTAAGAATGTTTCTGATAGAATGGTCGTCTGATAGAAATGTCGTCTGACAGAATGGTCGTCTGACAGAGTGGTCGTCTGACAGAGTGGTCAAGATGACAATGTCAATGTGGTGGGGGTGTGGCGTTGTGGGCGGGCCCATGTACGCCAGTCGCTCTACGATGGTATAAAATTATCCCACGTTATAGTTTTTTTGTCGTGGGAGGGCGACCGAAGAGAGCCAAGAGGCTTACTATATACTTATGTTAAAAATTTATCTTTATATATTTATAAGTTATCTTTGCAAAAAAAGAAAAAATCGATAGATATATGTATTTGTTCAAGAGTGGAATTATTGTCGTATGTACCCCGGGTCTAAGGCCACCAGTTACACCCGACAGTCGAGGACGTCACTGCTTCCGTAAGGTACAGTACTTTGTCCTTTTGCCGTGCTTGGCTGGAGGTATAGATGGTCCGGGGCGTCCCTATAGTGTATGCGGGTTTTTTCTTATACTAGTGTATGCAAATTATATAATATGAAAAAATGCAGAAAAAAGCGGCAATAGAAGTTTAATAAAAGAAAAGCAAAGGATTAAACATGAAAAGGAGGAGGAAAAATCATTTAGCTGTCTAATACTTATAAAAAGTAATTTATTGTTACGTGAGGGCTAATGTACCCAGCTTATTTAAATAATTACGTAATAGCTACGTATAAAATGGACTCGTTTCACAATATATAAATAAAAATTTATGTGCGGAGCACTTATTATGGAAAAAGTTGGGTTCTTTATAAAAAGAAAAAGGTACAAGCTGGATATCAAGGGTTGTTAGTTGTTATAAAAAGAAACCTTGATTCCCGGGTTATATCGACTATTTTCTTAAGGAAATTAGTCGATGTACAAAGTATTATTAGTAATCTAATGCCCCGAAAAAAAAAAGTTCAAATTCTTTAGCACTATGATAACACTTTTCCGAACATGAAGGCGATGAAGTGTTCATGAGTCTATACATGAATATATATTTACTTAAAATATAAACTTTTGTAGTTTAGTTCATATATTTACTTAGGGATTAATTCCCTTTTATATTGTATAGAAAAATAAAAAAAAACAATTTGTATCAGGTGGGCTCGCCCTACATTCTCATGACTAACCTTGTGACCCATTTCCCGTTACTTCTTTCTAACCGTACCGGGATCTGAGCCACACACACATATATATATATTTATATACACACACATATATATATATTTATACACACACACACACACATATATATATTTATATACACACACATATATATGCCATTAACACACGAGTGTGTTAATATTCAACTGGAATGGCTGCTGTGGGGTACAATGGGAAGTGCGCTAGTGATTGGGCAATCCCCTACCGACAGGACACACCTCCCACATATACTGTCACATGTATACTTCATATCGCTTACCCGTACCTGTATATTTGTATATGTCCACCTTCATGTTGGGCTGACTTAAATTGCTTACCACCAGCGATGTTACCAAGTGTATTCTAAATTCTATTTATCCTATCTATAAATGGGAAAAAGAAAAAAAAAACTACCGAAAGGCTTATAATGTTATTCCTATCAAAAAGTCTATACGGTAGAAAAAATACCTCCCTATTTATACGGGCGTTATATAATAGTTTAAAGAAATAGTTCGTGTATACTGTCGCAGCAGTATCACGACTCCCCCCTTATTTATTTAATACAGTTATTTATCAGAAATGATAGAGTGGGACATGACAATGACAATGACAATATTTTATTCTCATAAACATATGAAGTGTAGAGAATTATATACATACAAAATGTGTACAGGACATATGATATAATACATCGATACATTTGTTAAGCAAGAGATTATCTTAAATATTGTTGAGTCGTATACTTATTTCTTTAATTAATTTCACAAGTGATTTCAATTCATCGTCTACTACAAAATTAAAAAGTGTATTAAATTTGAATGTACTTGGTCTTTCATAATAGTATCTAGATATATTTTTTTTCTGTTTAATGCTATTAGGACATTAGCGTATGAGTGTGCCGTGCAATACGTCACACCCCTAATTGCCGTATTCCTCCTATATACACTAAAATAAAAAATCTAGGCCTATTCTGAGACATGATAATAAAAAGAAGTTCTACTTCTGAGATAGATGCATATAAGACGAAGATGAGTGAAGATGAGTCAAGAGTTGTAATGCCATGTTATGGCATTATATAAATTCAATGTTAATTAAAATATTTAAAAAATGACTTTATAATTTAGGACACCACTGTTTGATGAGACAGGTCCCTGTGCTCCTCGTCATTGTTTCGGGGACAGGTATTGTCTTACAAAGTATGATAAAAGGTTTAAAAGCACGTGACAAGCACCTAGATTTTAATGGTTATTTTGAAGAAAAATAAATTGTATTTATAATGTATTTGCTATACCAGTCTTAGAAATATATTTGAGTACTGCCGTAGTAACTTTCGGATTGTCTGCAAATAAATTTAGAAATATATTAGTTAGTGTGGATAGCTGTATGTCCATATCCCGGAATAGCCTCTGCCTCTGTATATAAAAACGGTCACATTTTAATAAATAACGCTCAATGGTTTCTGGCACGTTGTAAGTTTCGCAAAGACCGTCTGCATGTAGATTCATCTGAAATAGATAGTGATT
This sequence comes from Pecten maximus, assembly GCF_902652985.1. Lineage (NCBI taxonomy): Eukaryota > Metazoa > Mollusca > Bivalvia > Pectinida > Pectinidae > Pecten > Pecten maximus. Next base: position 31,734,551 of record NC_047026.1, read on the forward strand.
TAATGGGCATTTTCCTAATCTTAAACGTGTATAGGCAGTGACTAATTGTTTGTTATTACAGATGATTTTTTTGGTAAAAGTTTTCAGAATTGGCATGTGTTTTTTCATTGATTTGCCGATATCAGGATCTCCCCAGTATGTTTGCCAGCAATCAAACATTTTATTCTGTAAAAAAGAATGTATTTCTCCTTTTACTAAAGGTACATGTACATCAATTTTTTTCTGAATTTAAAGAACTTTTGGCTTCGGCATCAGCCATGTCGTTTCCATGGATACCAATATGGCTTGGTATCCATGCCAGGGATACAGTGCTACCTAAAATAGATGATAATTTCAAAATTTCGTATATAATCGGGTTTGTAATTTTGTGTTCTGGTGTTTGTAATGCTTGTAGAGCGCTCAGTGAGTCTACAAGTATGACGGAGTTATCTGCCGCTGTATTGGTTAGAAACTGTAAAGTAAGTTGTATGGCTGCAAGTTCAGCTGTCATAATAGAAATATTATTACTCAATCGGAACTTATTTTTAATGTCTAAGGCTGGAATGACAAAAGCACATCCACATTTTTGAGTATTTGGATCTTTAGATCCATCTGTATATATATGTGTTCCTTTAAATGAGTCGATAAAAAGTCGTGTTGGAACTATGGCGTCTGCAGGAGACATGGATTTATTTACGGTCTCGTGCAAGTCTATATTAATTATCGGTTTGTTCAGGGTCCACAATGGGATTGAACTAAACTCTGCTGTATGCACGTTGATGTTACCCAGCTGAAAAGTAGATTGGATATCTTTTAGACAAGTATAATACGATTTGTATGAAGGCAGTATTTCATTTTCATTATATTTAAATTTAAAGTCATTTTCAAGACTTTCCAATGTAGGGTGCGCCATTGTCAGCCCCTCAAGTTTTAATTGGTATTTTGCGATGATGGAATTTCGGCGTATTTGAAGCGGAGGGTCTCCAGCCTCGGCTTGGAGACTAGAGAGTGAAGTTCCCTTCATGGCATGCAGACAGGTAGCAAGACATTTATATTGTACAACATTTAATTTTTCTAATTGTGAGTTACTGGCCGAGTTGTATACTGCGGCACCGTAATCTAGTATACTACGTATTAGAGTTTTATACAACGTCAATAATGTATAGCGGTCACACACCCAATCTGTTCCGCTTAAATACTTCAGTAAGTTTAGCCGTTGTTCACAACGTTGTACACTATTTTCGATATGTGGACCCCAGGTAAGTCCACTATCGAAGTACATACCTAGAAATTTTATTACATTTGCAAGTGTTATTTTTGTGTCACCCATATGTATTTCTACGTCTGACAATTTTGAGTGTAAACTCACACTTTGTTTTTTCCTGAAAAGAACACCAACTGTTTTTGTTTTTGATATTTTGAAGCCCCATGTATTACACCAGTTTAGTATTTTTGTTAATTCTGAAGATATACAGGTACTTAGAAATTTGACATTTCTGTGTGTCTTCCACATGGCGCTATCATCTGCGAACTGAGAAATATCTTTTTTATTGTTCAGACAGTCTGATATATCATTAATACATATATTAAAAAGTGTTGGGCTGAGAACTGAGCCCTGGGGGGTACCGTTCTCTAGATAGTGGGTATCGGATATTTCATTTCCGATCCGTACTTGTATAAATCGATCCTGTAAAAAATCTTTAATAAATGCATACATATTTCCATTTATTCCAATATTTTTCATTTTATACAGTAAACCATCCCTCCACATCATGTCAAAGGCCTTTTCAAAATCTATTAACACTGCTAGTAGCGACTCCTTATTTAAGTTGGCCTTTCTAATTTCGTTTTCTAGTTTCACCAGTTGGTCTATGGTACTTCTATTTTTCCGGAACCCGCATTGATCTACAGATATGACACCTTTCTGTTCTAAAAACCATTTCAGCCTGTTGTTGACCATTTTTTCCATAATTTTGCATAATGTGGAGGTGAGTGATATTGGTCGATATGATTGTGGTAAGTTAGGGTTTTTCTCCGTTTTAAATATGGGTATTACAATTGAGTGTTTCCACTCTGTAGGGAGAACACGATTTTCCCAGACCATATTTATAAAATCCAAAACCACTTTTTTGGCAGACACAGATAATTGTTTGTACATGTTATATGTGATATTGTCATCCCCCGGGCTAGTCTCTTTAGTTTGAGACAGCGCTTCAATAAACTCCTGAATAGTAAACATATTATTTATATTACTCGTGCACGGCACTGTATCATTTACATATTCTGAGTATTGTTTATCAAATTCAGATTTGTTTTTGATAAAATCATCTGTATAATTAATTGTTTTACTTACTGCAGTGTAGGTTTCTGCTAAAAGGTTACATTTTTCTGTATTAGTAATAACATATCTATTAGTAGTTGTATTTAATAATGCTGGTATTTGTTTGCTGATGTTTGAGGTTTTCATATTTCTCACTGCCTTCCATACTTTTGCTAGAGATGTGTCGTCATTCATATCATTACAAAGATTTCTCCAATATTTCTCTTTAGTTTCTAATAATGTTTGTTTGGATAATTCTCTCTTACGCCGATAATCTTGTAAGTTTCCATTGTTAAAATCACGTCGGGCTTTATTATATGCCCGGTACTTGTCACGTACAACCCGAGTACACTCCCCGTTCCACCACGGTACTGCAGATCTATTAATTGTTTTTTTCTGCTTTTTCGGAACACAGCTATCAGTAATGTTTATAATGGTATTTATGAGTTTAGTGTGGCTGCTCTCGACGTTACCGTCTAAGAGTGCGGGAGTTACCTCCCTTGTACTGGTGGTTTTACAAGTATCTTTCCCAGTCAGCCTTGTGAAAATTCCATCGTGACTTGTTTACAGTATTATTTAAAAGTGGTTTACATTTATAGATTGTTAAAACAGGATAGTGATCACTATCAAAATGATCTGGATATACATTCCAGGTACAATCTCCCGCTATTGTGGGAGTAACTATTGTCAGGTCTATCGGTCAGATACAACATTTGTCTTACATGTATTGTATATATCAATTATACTAATTGATTTGTCGTTTAGTTTAATAACAACACCGATAACTTCCATGACTTTACTTGTAATGTTAAGTTCGTGATAATTTAGTTTTTCACGTACATATATAGCCACCCCGCCCTTTCCGTCTAGACGGTTTTTTAATACCGGTGGATAAAAACCTGGAATATTAAAACTAAGTGTTTTCTTTCAGCCACGTTTCCTGTAAACAAATGACGTGTATATCATGTCTATTTTCAATGAATTTTAAAAACTCGAAACCATGTTTCGCTATACTCCGGGCATTCCATTGTAGGATGCCTATACCCGTGGTGTTGTTGGTAGACATATTATGTCACGAGTGTATCGGGTAACATTGTGCTGTCAAGCTTGACTCCAAATATGGATTCAGCTTGACTAAGTACATATGTAAGTATTTCTGTCCAACTAGAACCTTCATTAAGTTTGGCGATGACAGAAACTGCTAACTGTAGTAGCTTTTTTATACAATGTAGGTACTGTCACCACAGATTCCTGTGGGACAGTAACGGACGGACGGTCGGGCTGACTTTTTGGGATGTTGAAATCAGCTACCCCGGAGTACGGTACGGGGTTAATTGCTTCCGGTGTGTTCTCGGAGACTGACTGTGCATAAGATTTTTTTTATATTCTTGTACCGCCTCTCGACGTGAACAGTGTTCTGTCACCTGTATTTTAACTATATCCACAGCCTTTTTCCTGGCCGTACAACCACCGTAGGCGGCACTGTGTGCCCCTCCACAATTTACACATTTTTTGATCTCAGCACCACAATTGTTGTGGAATCCGGAATTACTCTCCGGCGACCGACTCCGTCCCTAGGACAGCGCCACCCGACTTCCGCCTGTGTGAGTTCCAGGAAACCTTCGGCCAGAGCGGACGTCTTTGCAACGCCGGCGGACAACTGGAGCCTCCAAGGACTATCCTGTCCCCAGCAGGATTGGCCCACGTCACCTTACTACTAAGGTAAATACTGAACCCACAACAATTGGTGTCAGAAGCGGTCATTCGAATGTCGTGTTTACACGGGTTTTGAACTTATCTGAGTTCTACTCAAGGCGCCATATTTGAATTTGATGTTTAGCTTAGCTTTTGTTTATATGGTTAGGTGAGGTAATCTCATCAACCATTAAGCAAAATTAGTATGATTTTAGGTTTATTTAGCGGTTTTGTTTATTATTAATGAAATCAATACAGGAATTATGTGAATTCATACGAGGCGAGAGTGTATTCCAATCAACTGGCCGGAGTAAACCTATTTTGGTTTCTGATAGCAAAGGCTTCACACTTAGGAATCGATATCCGGACATAAGGAGTGTTTGTTTTCCTCTTGAATTGTGGTGTATCACTGGAGCGTCTACTTATCAACTTGTTAATTTGATTGATTCCAGAATTCAAAAAGCCCTGAGAAGACATAGATTGATAACCATATATTTTTGGGCCGGTACATGTGATATAACGGAAAAAACTGGGAAATTCATTAGAATTAGAGATATATCAGATAATGTTACAGTTACAGCAGTTTTACAGGAATTCAGGAGGGCTTTAAATATTGTAAATAAATATTCTGATGTAGTACAAATCAAGTTTATAGAGATTCCAACTATTTCAACAGCAGTGTGGAATAAATACAAAGGACATAAGACCCCAGAGATCTTCAATGAGGAGGATAAGATTATCACTACTCAGGTCACGCAATTAAACCATGAAATAAGGAATTTGAACATTGAACTCTGTCAGAATACTCTGAAATTCAACAATTTTCTACTTAGAAACAGGAAATCTCGTGCGAAAACAAAATCCAGATATTCCTATAAACTGTCGTTATTGTGTGATGGTGTGCATCCGGGTACCTATCTAAGTTTATGCTGGATCAAGTGTTTGCTGGAGGACATAAGGAACAATGACACAGACATAAACAACAATGATAAGTCAACAATTGAGGATCAACATTCTGGAGATATTTTACAGATTGCTGTAGATAGTCAAGAATTGTTGGAGATTCTATAGGTAAGCATATGCGTGATAGAACGAATTCATATACAGTAACTAGGTGAGGTGTCCTCATCAGTCACATAGTATATGATATTATCAAGTTTGATTGAAGGGTAAGTTCATTTGATTAGCTTGTCTTATGTTTTTTGTTAGGTGAGCGTAGCTCATCAACAATTGTTTTCAGTACACACAGCAACATAAGAAATGGCTGCCATCAATATGAACTCGGCGACATTGGACGAATTGAAATCCATTCCTAAAATTCAGGATAAACGGGCTGAAGCAATCCTACAGAAAAGAAAAGAGCTGGGAAAGATAACGCTAACTGATGTTAAACAGATAAGCAATATTCCAAGTACCATTTGGGATCCACTTGTTCAGCAGGGTGTAATAACATTCGATGCTGTGGACTCGGAGGGGGAGGAGGGTAAATTGGATCAAGCAGCTGCATTGACAAAAGACACAGAGGCCATTGTTGCCAAATATGAGGCAACCCTGGCTAGAATTGAGAATGAGAATAAGGAAAGGGAGCATTACCATCAGCTTCAAATGGAAAAATTGAGGAAAGAATTTGCAGATAAGATGAGAAAGCAGCACAAACAACATCAGGAAGAATTGGAGGCGTTATGGAGTAAGGAGGAGGTGGAAGATACAAAACCCCCAGCCACAGAAGGACTTCCTGATTTTGGGGATATGGTTGAGAAGCTAGCTCCAGGTGGAAGGTATAGGAGGAATCGGGTTTCCTCAAATGAGATTACGACTAGGAACTCAGGCAGATCCAGTTTTAGGATGGAAGGCCCTCCCCCGCCTAAAATGACTTTGTATGATGGCAAAAGTGACTGGCGGCCATACTTCCTACAGTTTACTCACATTGCTAACCGGTACAATTGGTCTAATGTCCAAAAGTTGGACAAACTCATAGAATGCCTCAGAGGCAGTGCCCTTAAATTTTTCACAACCAGGCCACGCGCTACGCAACTAGATTTCCAGTCGATTTGTAATAAGATGGAGGAAAGGTTTAGTACCAAGGACCCCCCAAATCTTGTGAGGAGGCAGCTGCAGGACACTAGACAGTCTCTGGAGGAAAGCTTCCAAGAGTTTGCAGAGAGGATTCAAGAACTGGTACTTGATGGCTACCCAGCTGCTCCTGAGGATTTTCTTCAGTTAATTGCTGTTGATACCTTTCTACGAGGTTGCACTGAGAAGCAAGCAGCTCTTTCTGCTATGGACAAGGACCCAGTTAACCTAGACCAGGTTATAAAGCTTGTCAAACTGGCCTCCACAAACCAACGCCTTATTCTTGGTGGTAGGAAGTCAGAAGTGCGGCAGGTCAGCTTTGAGGATGATAGAGAAGGGAGTCACGTGCAGGTGAGATCTGTCACCGCCACAGGGCCAACTATTGCTCAGCTTGACCAGAGATTGAGTAGGACAGAAAAAGCAGTAGAGGACACTAAGGTCTCCATCGAACAGATTTTAGGCATCCTCAGGGAACAAAAAACAAGCTCTGGACGATATATCTCTCCATCACGATCCTCTAGTCCAAACCGACCCAGAGGAAATAATTGTTTCCAGTGTGGCAAAGAAGGGCATTTCGCCAGAGACTGTCCGAATAAATCCCCTCAGAAAGACTTTAACAGATCACCTTCACCAATAAGAGGCGGGTCTTTAAACACCCAAGGGGTAAGGCAGTAGGCCAGCCTTTATCCCAAGATGAAGACACTGGCCAACCGCCACCTAAGTTATTGGAAGTAAATCTTTATGACAAGGACAAAAAGGTTAATCGTCCAACACTGTATGTTTCGGTGTCACTGGGCACAGACCCTGCTGATATAGGACTACAAGCGGTTGTAGACACCGCCGCTCAGGTTTCTGTAATGAATGTCTCCACTTGCCAACGTTTGGGATTGGACGTCGACAATCCTGAAAGGATCACGCTTTGTGGGGTGGGGAAGAACTCCAGACTAGTTGCCCACCTGGTGAGGCAGGTTCCCGTTAAATTGGGAAAGGTTAGGCTGCTTCGAGATTTTGTTGTAGCAGACATCTCTGACCAGATCCTGATTGGAATGGATTTGCTGCGAGATTGTGAGGTCATTATCGATTTGGTCAATATGAATCTCATCTTGCAGGATCAAGATGTTCCTTTGTGTTATGGTGATGGGAGATCCTCTGTGCCTCCTTGGCAGGTTCAACGAATAATGGCTGTAAGGCGTACAGTCATACCCCCGTTCTCTGCAAAATTTGTAGAAGTAAAGGCAGACTCCCCGGGTACCGAGGATATGGTATTTCAGCCGGAACGGAGTGGTGCCACGGAGATGTCTCCAAATCAGTTGCTAAACCCTGAAGGGTTCATGAAGCCAATGATCCGGAATCCGACCTCCAGTTTTGTAACAATCGAGAAGGGAACATACTTGGGCATCGGCATAGGGTTGGAGGGAATAGTGAATGACTCTGTGGAGGAATTTACCATTCGTAGTTTGGGCGTGGATTCTACTGGGGAGCCAGTAATGCCCTCTCATCTCGAGGCACTCTATGCCAGGTCCACAAAGGAATTGTCGCCACCAGAACAACATAAATTAGGCCAGCTTCTGTCAGAATTCCAAGATATCTTTGCTAAGGATGATCTGGATCTGGGCAAGTTCAATGGGGATATTAAGCACCGAATCGATACTGGGGACGCCAAACCGATACGGCAATCATTGCGTAGGACCCCTCTCGGATTTGAGAAAGAAGAGCAAAACCACCTTCAACAGATGTTAGACAGGGATGTCATTCAGCCTTCGTCTTCCGAATGGGCTTCGGCTCCAGTCCTGGTGAGGAAGAAGGATGGTGGACTTCGGTACTGTATAGATTATCGAGCTCTAAACGAGGTCACTGTGAAGGATGCATCCCCCCTTCCAAATATTTCGGAGTGCATTGATACCCTCAGGGATACAGTCTTCATGAGCACGCTGGACATGGCATCTGGGTACTGGCAGGTGGAAATTACTGAGGAAGACCGCCACAAAACGGCATTTATAACCAAATATGGATTGTATGAGCACAAGAGACTCCCTTTCGGTTTATGTAATAGCCCTGCCACCTTCAGTAGAGTGGTGCAACTGATGCTATCAGGTTTGTCATGGAAGGAATGCCTCTCTTATCTGGATGATATAATGGTTCTCGGATCAGACTTTGATAATCATTTATCTAATCTAGAGAATATTTTCCAGAGATTCAGACAGTATAACCTGAAGATTAAACCCTCCAAGTGCTACCTATTCCAGCGTCGTGTCAAATTCCTGGGAAAGATAGTTTCTGCCGACGGGATATCTGTAAATCCGGAGCATGTAAATTGTGTGGAAAGCTGGCCCACTCCAAGGAATAAGAAAGAGTTAGAATCCTTCCTGGGATTCATTAACTATCATCGGGATCATTTGGAACATCTTGCAGATATAATATGGCCCCTTCACCAGCTTACTGGTAAGAAAAGGGAATGGCATTGGGCAGACGAACAGCAGCAAGCTTTTGACAAGGTGAAAACAGTCTTGTGTGATGCTGTTACGCTGGCCTTTCCGCGGACCGATGGCACTTTCATCCTCGACACGGATGCTTCCGACAGGGCTCTTGGTGCTGAGTTGAGTCAGGTGCAGGATGGGAAGGAAATGGTGATCAGCTTCGCCAGCAAAACTTTGACTCCTCCGCAGAGGAAATACTGCACCACAAGGAAGGAACTACTGGCAATCATAACCTTTACCAGACATTTCCGCCATTACCTACTTGGACGGCCTTTTGTGATCAGAACTGACCATAACAGCTTGACCTGGCTACTGAATTTTAAGCATATTGAAGGACAGTTAGCCCGATGGATCGAGGAGTTGTCACAATATAGCATGACGATACAGCATCGTCCTGGTAAGTGCCATGCGGATGCCGATGGCTTATCAAGGATACCAGATCTGCTATCTCCCTGTGAGCATTACTCCCCCTCAGTTTCGTTAAATGCTTTACCCTGTGGTGGGTGTCCATATTGTACGAGAGCTCGCCAACAGTGGCAGTCTTTTGAGGAAGATATAGATTATGTCGTTCCTCTCACTATCCGGCAGGTTCAAGTCCCTGAGGATGCTATTCCACCCAGTTCCAACTGGATGGATGCATATACCTCGGAAGAGCTACACAATAAACAGAGGGAGGACTCTGATCTCCGAAGGGTTTCAGATTGGCTGGAGTCAGATTCTATTCCAACCAAGCAGGACCTGTATCTTTCTAGCTCAGCTGTTCGACATTGGTGGACCTGCAGATCACAGATTGTATCCCGACAGGGAATCCTGTACTATCGCTGGGAGGACCCCTTCGAGGTGAAACTCCTGTTCATGGTACCCAAAGGATTGACGCATGTAGCACTCAAGCAGTGTCATGATGCTGAATCAGCTGGACATCCCGGTCGTTCAAAAACTTTGGAGCGACTGAAGAATTCAGTTATCTGGTATGGGATGTCTGAGGATTGTAGGAATTATTTTAAATCCTGTCAGGTCTGCAACCGATCCAAGAAGGTTAGAGTGAAGCCCCGGGCCGCTTTAGGGTCCTACCATGCAGGTCCTCCCATGGAGAGGCTCCACATGGATATTGTCGGGCCATTACCACTGACACAACGAGGCAACAAGTACATCCTGGTCATAATTGACCAGTTTACAAAGTGGATTGAGTGTTATGCCATCCCTAATCAAGAAGCAGAGTCAGTTGCTAGGAAATTGGCTGAGGAGTTCATCCTTAGATTCGGATGTCCTTTAGAACTCCACACTGACCAAGGGAAAAATGTGGATGGATCTGTAATCAGAAGCCTCTGTCAGAAGCTACAGATCGCTAAGACTAGGACTACTCCTTATCGACCATGCTCCAATGGGCAGGTTGAGCAATACAACAGATTGGTGTTGCAGATACTCAGGTGTTACACAGGAAATAAGCAGAACACCTGGGATGACCATCTTAATCAGTGCTCCGCTGCCATCCGTGCAACTCGCCACAGACAGACTGGTTTTACCCCAAATAAACTGATGCTTGGGAGGGAGGTCACCCAGCCAGTTGATATAATGTTTAAAACTGTGGACATGGACACGCGGGAGGATGAGTCAGGCTATGTTGAGGGACTAGTGGGGAGGATGTCTCGCGCTCATCAGCTGGCCAGGGAAAACATAAAGGAGGCCCAGGTCAGGCAGAAGAGAACTTATGACCTTAACCTTCACACTTCTAAGTACAGTCTAGGGGATGCAGTTTTCAAGCTAGATACTTCTAAGAAGATTGGTCAGAGTCCTAAACTGAAATCTCCATGGGTGGGCCCTTATTTAGTTGTCAAAAAATTGTCCCCAGCCCTTTACCGGATTTGTGACAGGAAGTCACGGGCAACGGTTGTTCACCATGACCGCCTGAAGGCTTGCCATGATCGAGAACTCCCTGTTTGGCTGCTACGACTGCGCTCTGACCTTCAGCTTCCATTAGATGTCCCACAGGCAGATGGCTCGGAGGAGCTGGGTCATCCAGAAGATTTGGATGCTAGAGCACCAGCTTTTCCTGGGGTTGGGGTAGTTCTGGATAGCGACCCTGATTCGTGGGAGTCTCCGGGTGAGCTGGAGGAGGAAACTGAAAACCTCTTGGATAAGTTTGATGAGGGGTCTGAGGACCTCCTGGGGGAACATGAATCAGGGGATGCTGCCCCCCCCCCCCCCCCCCCCCCCTCTCAGGAATCGGAGAAGACCCGCCTGGCTCTCCGATTATGTTGTGGAGTAGGCCTCCACAGACCTGGCTTGTATAGTGTAGATATTAAACTGGTGTAAATATTTAACTCTTAAATATCGTATGTCTAAACATTCTTTCTTGTGAAGGGGGAAGAATGTTGTGGAATCCGGAATTACTCTCCGGCGACCGACTCCGTCCCTAGGACAGCGCCACCCGACTTCCGCCTGTGTGAGTTCCAGGAAACCTTCGGCCAGAGCGGACGTCTTTGCAACGCCGGCGGACAACTGGAGCCTCCAAGGACTATCCTGTCCCCAGCAGGATTGGCCCACGTCACCTTACTACTAAGGTAAATACTGAACCCACAACACAATCTACAACCTTGTGGTCTCCCCCACATTTCTGGCATCTTTGTTTGCCTTTACATTTGGCAGCTATGTGTCCGTACCTATTACAGTTGTAACATCTTAGAGGAGGTGGTATATACAATTTGACTGTGTACGTACGATAGCCAAGGGCTACACTCTCTGGTAGTTCTTTAGTATTAAATACTAAACGGACAGTTGTACTATTTTCATATTGTTTTCCCTTCATACGGATGGCTTTAAACACACCTATGTCTTTAAGGTTATCAACAATATCTACCTCAGTTAGCTCGGTGCTAACTCCGTATATTACACCTTCTGACTTATTGGAGGAGACGGGTTCCTTCACGCTTACCTTGTACTCACCTAAGGTTTTAATCATCTGGAGTTTTATTTTTTGTTGCTCATCAGCACATGTCACTACCAGATCGCCATTCCCCAGCCCTCTGATGTTCTTTGCTGGGTACTCTGTAACTGCAGAAAGTAATTTCTGTATGACGATAGGGTTTTTAAGCGCCAACTTTATATTATGGCCTTTAATTATCAGTGAGTGTTTATCTGGTTTACTCACCGTATTAGATTCTGCTTGAGGGGAGTCTTTCCTCATTCTTTTCCTCTCAGATGCTTTAGGGGTGGAATCTTCACTTTCTTCATACGCATCCATGTTGGGAGAAAAAAAACCGACCTAAGTTTATAGACAATTATCTATCACGGGCTCGGTGAAAGCTCGGTAAACACGGCGAGTTCGTTGATCGTCGGCGCGGTTACGAAAATGTCAAAATTTGACACCAAGTCACATTAAATATATGTTGAAATATATATGTTTGAAACCAGCTATGTTTACTTGTTGTTTGTACATTGTATCTCGTAATATATCTAAATAAAAGCATGTATCGGAAATAATTAGCAAAAACATGAATAGTCACGCTTGATTGCGGGCTACACAAATTCTCCCCCTGGAAAATGAAAATCGTGGATTTAGGACATTAAAATACATTTCATGAAAATCCACTTACACGGATTGATTTAAAACATGAAATCAAATCTTGGTAGAAAAAATCACTTTAATCAATTCAGTAATGATGGAGAAAAACGAAGATATCCAAAGCTCGGGCTCGGGTCAAAAGCTCGGGCTCGGCTCGGGATACACAAATTCTCTACCACCACAGGAATGTAGCGAATGTAAACATCGGGAAAATAGGTCACATTACGCGACAAATTGTGAGAAAGTTTTCGATGAACCAATATAAAATATAGCAGTGACTTAATCAATTATTTGTTAGAGATCATAATGGTTACCGTTTTCATTTGAATCAGTCGTCTCAACACAACTGTCATCCTGTTTTTTAGGTTGACTGACAATAAAAATAACAATCCAATTTTCGTTAAGCCATTTTTATGCAGACATCCTCGGACAACACCCATTATACTTACATGTCACCCGGAACACTCAGAGGTTATCGGTCATCGTACATGACTTCCGACCTACAGACGAAGATAGGCCTACTTACCTGCTATCATGCAGAAATTTTGCTATTTTTCGTAATAATGGCACAAAAAAGAATACATAACTAACAATGCATCAAATTTTAAGCAATTTTATTAATGAATACTGAAATAACATAGAAAAATTCAACTCGTCCGACGGACAAGTTGACAATTAAAACCACTCGTCCGTCGGGGAAAATCTACTCGTCAGGACGAGTGCTTTTGCCGGGCCCTGTCCCTCCACTTTATAAAATTTGTCTCGAATTTGAATAATAATTAAATATAAACATTATGTACAACAACGTAAAAATTCACAAGTTATCATATCTACGATGATATTCGAAATATTAACCGTAACTTATAATATTGAAGTATTACTGTAACGTTGCAATATATCACAACGATTTTTCTGGTTGTTGTGATGTTTTTGTCGAATGAATATATAATCCAAGATGGTCAGGTACGGTCCAAAATATAGTATTTATTAAAGGAATGAGTCGGCAGGCGATTTCCGGAATGTCCGTAAATCGACCCGTGCAGTCCGAAATCTAGGTTCTAATTTGATTTTTACAGCATATAGTACATGGTATTTAACGTAAAAATATAAAAGTGATTGACAGCCTTGACAGGTATCAGTTAATTATATATAATTGCTCAGCTGGTCATATGTCGGACAGGTGAGATATTCACGTTAATTGTCCTTTGTCCGAGGCTAAGGTGTCATACTGGCAGACCAGTTAGTTAATCCATTAACAATGAGTAAAAGGAATTAGATGTATTCATGTCAAAAGATAGAAACTTGTAGCCTCTGGTAGAGATATAATTAATAGATTGCTTTTAAAGTACAAATTGTCACATTGTGTAATAAAATTACGAAAGTTTGTAAGTGGAAATACATAATAATAACTTCGTTGGAATGTCCAATTTATGAAATAAGATATTAAACAAATGTTCGAAAATAGCACTATTATCATAAATCCTTTATGATAAATCCTTCTGGCTTCGAAAATGAGACGTCCTCGTCGAAAAAAACTAAGTTCATTACAAAAAAAAATGTAGAAATACACGATATTTGAGTCCGCTCCGTTGTTGAAACGCTGTGCAGTATTCCAATAACCACTGCGACGTCCCCGATGTCCATTTTGATTTGATTGCGCACGTTGTTTTGCGTTACAAGGTGCAGCGTTGTTCTGGCGATTCTTAGTCGAAATACTTTTGATTACCGTTGCTGATGGGACGCGATGTATTGTTACTGGAGCTGCAGTTGATGTAAATGTATTGTTTCTAAGTCGTGTTAATTCGCTTTTCAGTTGGAGAATTTCAGATGATAATTTTTCATTTTGTACTCGCAAAGTCTCGTAGCTTTCTCTTTCCTTATTTAAGTTGTGTTCCAGAATGTTGATACGTAAGTTCTTTGATGTTAATATGTGTTCCATCCGCTGTTTAAACTTGATAGTTTCACATTGAGTTTCAAATTTTTCACATTCCAGCTCGTTACACTTTTTAGAAAGAATTACCAGGTCTGATTGTAATTTCCGTTTTTGTGTCCTTGTCGCAATTAGGCTGATTTTGTTGTTGTCAGTTTTAATCACATTAATCATTTCTTCATTTTCTACCGTATTGAATGGGAATGTTGACATTACCTGTTTTCTTTCACGAAAATTTCTGAGTCGTGCAGAATCTCGCCGCCGTTTTGATGCAGATTTGGTCTTTTTCTGTGGTGTTGCCGGAAGCACAGACTCGCTGTCCGAAAATTTGTTCGGAACAGGAACAGGACGTAGGGACGATTGTGGACGCGGTTTGGTCCAAGGGGAAGATCCTGTAGTACTGACGGCTGCAGTATAGTGTCTAGTCCGACCGAAACACATCCTAGAAAAATGACCTATGTTTCCACACCGGAAACAGTAACATTCATTGCCAGGACAAAACATCGTATGATTTCGATTGAATTGGCCGCCGCATCTATAGCATGACGACATCCTGGTTAGTTACTGTTATAAAACGTTATTCTGGAGTTCCAAAATATGGCGAACACAGTTTTGGTTGGATTCCAGTCCGTGTGATTCTGGCGATTTTCTTGTTGTGGGGAATCTTGCTTAGCAGTGATGAGGTCCAGGGATCTTGTGCGTAACTTGACTTACACGTGGCAAGCTACTCCGAATTCTCACACCAATCTATCACAACGATTTTCCCCGTCGTTGTAATATTTTTGTAGAATATATATAAAATCCAAAGATGTTAAAATACGGTCCAAGATATAGTATTTATTACACTAAACTTTCTAGGAGTCGGCAGGCGATTTACGGAATATCCGAAAATCGACCCGTACAGTCCGAACTCTAGGTTCTAATTCATTTTTACAGCATATAGTACATGGTATTTAACGTAAAGTTATAAAAGTGATTGACAGCCTTGACAGGTATCAGTTAATTATATATAATTGCTCAGCTGGTCATATGTCGGACAGGTGAGATATTCACGTTAATTGTCCTTTGTCCGAGGCTAAGGTGTCATACTGGCAGACCAGTTAGTTAATCCGGTAACAATGAGTAAAAGGAATAAGATGTATTCATGTCAAAAGATAGAAACTTGTAGCCTCTGGTAGAGATATAATTAATAGATTGCTTTTAAAGTACAAATTGTCACATTGTTTAATAAAATTACGAAAGTTTGTAAGTGGAAATACATAATAATAACTTCGTTGGAATGTCCAATTTATGAAATAAGATATTAAACAAATGTTCGAAAATAGCACTATTATCATAAATCCTTTATGATAAAAACTTAACATTGGTTAAAGTGAACAATGATGACATATAATTATTTAAACTATGAAGGTCTGATAACGCTCGACTTGATAACATCAAGTACTATAGATATAGTGACCATAGATATTCACAATGCCGAAGTCCATGGCATAAATATGTTAATTTCATTTCAATGTTACTTAGAATTTATATGACTTTCCCCTCAATTGTTTCCAGGAATATGTTCATCCACTCCAGGTATTTGCTGGTCCATATAACGTCCTTGTCAACTTTATAATGGAATCCTGAGAGATTCCTTTGGAGAATATTTATACCGGCACAACTAATAATGTTCAGGTAAATTCCAGGTATTGATGTATATATAATCCATACAAGGTATTTGAGGTAAGTATCCTCTGGTGAAATCAAAGTACTGTATTTGTAGAATACAGGTACAGTACTGTATTTGTGAATACCATATACCATATTTGACCTAATAAGGGCGCCCCTACCTTTTTTCAAGGAAATAAATCTTTGACTGAGTGTCAAAATGGTATTCAAAAGTAATAATTCATGTGAAAAATTTTGCTACTTTATGTGTTCAATTTTCTTCAGCAAATTAAGTAACTGGAACACATGTTTTCGCCACATTTTGTGTATTCCTACAGGCTACAGATGACATGTCAGTGCAAAGAGCACCCAAAACTAATTATAAACACACATACAAATAATAACTTACCATCTTTATTTGAAGATAAAGTAAAGACTTCATTCTTGTTGATAAATAACTTTTGTTCAGAACAGAAAGCTAGTAAAAGACATTGTAAATCAATTATTAGGTCAAAGAAAACGATGTCTGATATGATCTGGGAAATCACCTGTTTCTATAAATAGAACACAAAAGAGTTCCATTTGAACATAAATGGTGGAACACAAGTTCTCTGGTCTAAAGATCAGCTGGCATGGTTTACAAGTTTACAGGAGTATTCAAGTGATGTTCAAGCTTAATATATGATAATGAATAGATATCTTCAGCTGGAATATTTTTATGACTGAATATTTTACCGTTTCCACAACCTTGGGTATTCTGCTACAAGGTATAGTCTGTTTCATAAAACTTCAGAATAACTAATCTTAATAAGGCGCCCCACTGTCAATTACCCGCGCCCTTATTAGGTCAAATACGGTATATATTGTAAATGCAGAATATCACACGGAAATCCATTTTCCTTTGCGTACACTTCACGAAAGATATATTGTTACTTTGTAATTTTATATCACACTAGATATTTAAATTTAACTATTTATAAAGAACACTGGATATTTAAATAATTAACTCCTTTGGAATTAAATATATACTGAAACGAAAAAGAAACGCAACATGGAAAATTGTGATTAATTTTGTATTAAATATACATATCTGTATAAAAATCGCGGAAATAAACATGCACCCTGCCTAACACCCATACCAATCTTCAAAGTCACCCAAGTGTGACTAGAGACCTATGCACTTCCGGCGCGGTAAAAACATCAAAAACCGTGCCTGTACAAACATATGCGTTCTTTTTTCATTCAAACCAGTATCAATTCATCACTAACATTGAGCCACATCATCGCCAATACTTTTGCAAACAATAATTCCTTTTACAATTATGCCACGGTTATCAAAGGTTGATAGAGGACGTGCTATAGCGATGCTTCTGGCAGGGAACACGCAACTTCACGTCGCTCGACAATTCAGAGTTCACAAATCGACTATTAGTCGATTAGTTTCACGTCTTAACGCAACAGGAAGAGTCGATGACCAGCCGAGATCAGGACGTCCACGCGTAACGTCGCGCCGTCAAGACCGGGTTCTTAGGTTGGCACACCTGCGTAACAGGAGATTAACGGCCGCTGAAACGGCAAGGAATACGATTGGTAATCATAACCGTCGAATTCATCCCCAAACAGTGATCAACAGACTGCGTGAGGCTAATTTGCGTGCAAGGCGACAGTACGTTGGTTTACCACTAACACCGCAACGTCGAGCACGTCGTATGCAATGGGCAACGGCACATATGCCCAGACGTTTTCCTATGAGACGTTGGAGGTCTATGCTCTTCACCGATGAATCTCGATTCACGTTATTTCGAGCAGATGGCCGTCAACGTGTGTACCGGCGTCGAGGCGAACGTTTTGCTGACGCCTGTGTTTTGGAACACGACCGATTTGGGGGTGGATCAGTTATGGTTTGGGCGGAAATCTCCCATGGTTTGAAGACGCCTTTGGTGATAGTCAATGGGAATTTAACGGCCGTACGCTATCGGGATGAGATCCTTAGGCCCCATGTTGTGCCGTTTGTTAGGCAGCATCATCTAACCTTTCAGCAAGATAACGCGAGACCACACGTTGCAAGAGTCTGTAGAGACTTTCTTGCGACACAGAACATTGTTCCTATAGATTGGCCTCCATATAGCCCCGACCTGTCCCCAATCGAGCATTTGTGGGATGAATTAGACAGAAGAATTCGAAATCGCCGTAACCCCCCAAATACCCTCCCTCAGTTAGCAAATGCACTCGTCCAAGAATGGAATAACATTCCAATACGGAAAGTCAATGCCCTGATAAACACAATGCAACAAAGAATTAGAGATGTGATAACTGTTCGAGGAGGACACACACGATATTAGGGCACGGTTTCAAAACTGCTGCCATTTCAACTTGGATTCACGTAGGGTACTACCAATCATGACCTTCTAGCAAAGTGACCTGTTCTTAAAAATCTCTAAACATTTAAAGGATGTTACATCAATATTCAATATTAACTATTACATATGAAATTTAAACATAATGCTCACAAGTATTATTTTATTAAACCTACAATTTGAAGTTGCGTTTCTTTTTCGTTTCAGTATATATATTGCAATATGCATATCACTGTATAATACTAAGGATAATAATTATATGCAGTCACTCGTTGAATTACATTATTGTCACTCTGTCTATTTTTTTTTCAAAGATACAATTTTAATAATGACATTCTTCAATTTTCCTTTCACATAGCTTCTCTAACCCAGGCAGCTGGTAGAATTTGGCCTCCACTAGGATTTCTTCTAACAACAATGTTCCTGTTGGCAGGAGTCTTGCAATGGATGTAAAGTTCAAATTTCGTAAGTAATTTAATATAAGTCGGAAATGTCGTGGATCTCTCTCGATGAAATAGCTGCATACATTTTCCACTTCATATGGTTTCATAGGTGATTCAGTCAATATCATCTTGGCTAGAAGCTGGTTCTTTGCTTAAAGTCTGTACACAAGTTTCAATTTTTTTCCTCCTATGTTAATAATTACTCTTTTCTGTTGCATTTCCATCATTTTCCTCAGCTTTATGGTATTTTTGTCGGTTGGTATATATTGTGGTGTTATCGTAATTATAGTCTTTGTCGTGTCTTGTCTGTCAGATTTGGCTTTCTTTTCCATGTCCTTGTCGGTGATAAGTCGAACTGATACGGATCTAGAGTCGTCGTCCTTTGCAATATCCACATCCTTGTCCTCAGGTGATTGTCCTCTGCCGTTGTTGTTGATGTCTTGCTGGTCGTCTATGTCCTCTTCATCTGTAGATACATGTATTTCAACTACGTCATTTTCCTCGTCCGAGTCTGAGCCCGAGTCTGACATGTTCAGTCCTAGTTGGTCCAGCATCTGACTCCCTGGAAGCCAACTTCTCCTTTTGTCCACATTGGTTGGTTGTGTTTTCTCTGCGTCCTCTTTTGCATTTACTACTGGCTTTTGGGTTATTGATTTCAACTTATTATATGGCCGTGCTGGTTGGGTCGGCTTTCTGGCATACCAAACTTTTTCTACTTCCTTTATCTCTTTCTTATCTGAATTTATCTCTTTTCCTGCTCTCTTTCCAATTTCCTTCCTTTCTGTATCCATCTTCTTTCCTTCTTTCTGTCCAATTTCTTTCCTTTCTGTGTCGATCTTGTTTCCTTCTTTCGGCCGAATTTGTTTCCTTTCTTTGTCCGCATCATTTTCTTTCTTTTCATCTTCTTTTCTTTCTATATCCATATAATCTGTTTTCTCTTTCTTTCCTTCTTCATTCCTTTCCTTTCTGTCAATGTTGTCTTCCTCACACCACTTTCTCTTTAAGTTCCTCTTTCCCTGGTCATTGTTATCTTTCCGTCCAGTTTCCTTCCTCTTCAGTAAATAGCTATCTCTGATGCTCTCTGTCTCCTCTGCCTTTGTGAAAGCTTCCCTTCTTATAGATTTTATTAAAGATGTAGCCCTGCTGGCGTACATTCTGTATTCTTCGTCTTCCAGCTCTGTAAAGGTCATCGTCATTCTTTTAATGATGGTGAAACCTGATGAGGTGCATTTCTTGTGCTTTCCCTCTCTGGAGTACACCTGCAGACAATCATTGCATCGATAGCCGAACCCAGAATGGGCAGCCATGATATGTCTCTCACAATATAGTTGCCTATTAAACTCCTGGTCCCCATCGCATATAGCACACAGGTAACGAGTTACCAACTGAAAGAATAAAAATTGTCTGATAGAGAATAACCCACTATTAGATATTTCTCTTAAAAATGTATCATTTTGGTAATTCCCATCTTATTCAAGTGAGATAATTCTGTGATTTTTTTAAAGAATTATACCAGGCATAATAGTCTAAGCTGGTTCAGCAGGATACTTTTAGTGTGTGTATGAATTTATATGTGAACACCCCTAATCTTTTAACCATGTGGGTGTATTTAAGCCATTGTAAGGTTTAAGGTGATTGTGGTGTACAACTTTAATTCTGGATCTTGGATTTTTCTTGATACGATATAATATGTCATTGATTCGTTCAACAACCAGGTATGGACCTTCCCATGGGCAACTTAGTTTTGAACCTGTACCCTGGTAACGCGGGTTGTATCGCCAAACTGCATCAGCTTTGTTATAGCGATTCATTTGAATCCGTTTATCATACCCCTTCTTCATGTTTGATGAAGATAATTGAATCCTTTTACGAGCAAACTCATGTATATTCTCTATCTGTTTGTTGAGAAGATACGCATAGTCTGTACGAGTGTTGTATGTTTCAGCTTCAACATGACCAAGTACCAGATCTACCGGAAGGCTGATGGGGTGACCAAACACCATTTCATTGGGGGAAACACCTGTTGTCTCATGTTCAGCGGAACGATATGCCATCATGAGAAGGTAAATTTTCTCATCCCAATCTCTTTTGTTTTCTGACACAAAAGCTGAGAGCATAGACTCTATGGTCCTGTTTGCCCTCTCTACTAACTAATCATTATATTATGTGTATGTATTGCAGGTAGCAGTCATCCTTTGATTGAGTAGTAATAAAGCCATCTTGACAAAGGAAGGTGATGATCTTCATTTATGACTGCTACCATCACATCTATGATTTGATCGAGCACTGCCGACATCCTCACCTCCATCGTAGTCCTGAGAGATTTGCACCAGTGTCTACAACCATGCCCTGCATACATTGTCCAGTACAGGGATGTGAATGGAAGTCTCAGGATCTTGCAGCTGACTTTGCAGCTGGCCTGGCCATAGCCCTTCAGATTCACGACAGGACTGCTGGTCATATGTCGGACAGGTGAGATATTCACGTTAATTGTCCTTTGTCCGAGGCTAAGGTGTCATACTGGCAGACCAGTTAGTTAATCCGGTAACAATGAGTAAAAGGAATAAGATGTATTCATGTCAAAAGATAGAAACTTGTAGCCTCTGGTAGAGATATAATTAATAGATTGCTTTTAAAGTACAAATGGTCACATTGTGTAATAAAATTACGAAAGTTTGTAAGTGGAAATACATAATAATAACTTCGTTGGAATGTCCAATTTATGAAATAAGATATTAAACAAATGTTCGAAAATAGCACTATTATCATAAATCCTTTATGATAAAAACTTAACATTGGTTAAAGTGAACAATGATGACATATAATTATTTAAACTATGAAGGTCTGATAACGCTCGACTTGATAACATCAAGTACTATAGATATAGTGACCATAGATATTCACAATGCCGAAGTCCATGGCATAAATATGTTAATTTCATTTCAATGTTACTTAGAATTTATATGACTTTCCCCTCAATTGTTTCCAGGAATATGTTCATCCACTCCAGGTATTTGCTGGTCCATATAACGTCCTTGTCAACTTTATAATGGAATCCCGAGAGATTCCTTTGGAGAATATTTATACCGGCACAACTAATAATGTTCAGGTAAATTCCAGGTATTGATGTATATATAATCCATACAAGGTATTTGAGGTAAGTATCCTCTGGTGAAATCAAAGTACTGTATTTGTAGAATACAGGTACAGTACTGTATTTGTGAATACCATATACCATATTTGACCTAATAAGGGCGCCCCTACCTTTTTTCAAGGAAATAAATCTTTGACTGAGTGTCAAAATGGTATTCAAAAGTAATAATTCATGTGAAAAATTTTGCTACTTTATGTGTTCAATTTTCTTCAGCAAATTAAGTAACTGGAACACATGTTTTCGCCACATTTTGTGTATTCCTACAGGCTACAGATGACATGTCAGTGCAAAGAGCACCCAAAACTAATTATAAACACACATACAAATAATAACTTACCATCTTTATTTGAAGATAAAGTAAAGACTTCATTCTTGTTGATAAATAACTTTTGTTCAGAACAGAAAGCTAGTAAAAGACATTGTAAATCAATTATTAGGTCAAAGAAAACGATGTCTGATATGATCTGTGAAATCACCTGTTTCTATAAATAGAACACAAAAGAGTTCCATTTGAACATAAATGGTGGAACACAACTTCTCTGGTCTAAAGATCAGCTGGCATGGTTTACAAGTTTACAGGAGTATTCAAGTGATGTTTAAGCTTAATATATGATAATGAATAGATATCTTCAGCTGGAATATTTTTATGACTGAATATTTTACCGTTTCCACAACCTTGGGTATTCTGCTACAAGGTATAGTCTGTTTCATAAAACTTCAGAATAACTAATCTTAATAAGGCGCCCCACTGTCAATTACCCGCGCCCTTATTAGGTCAAATACAGTATATATTGTAAATGCAGAATATCACACGGAAATCCATTTTCCTTTGCGTACACTTCACGAAAGATATATTGTTACTTTGTAATTTTATATCACACTAGATATTTAAATTCAACTATTTATAAAGAACACTGGATATTTAAATAATTAACTCCTTTGGAATTAAATATATATATTGCAATATGCATATCACTGTATAATACTAAGGATAATAATTATATGCAGTCACTCGTTGAATTACATTATTGTCACTCTGTCTATTTTTTTTTCAAAGATACAATTTCAATAATGACATTCTTCAATTTTCCTTTCACATAGCTTCTCTAACCCAGGCAGCTGGTAGAACTTGGCCTCCACTAGGATTTCTTCTAACAACAATGTTCCTTTTGGCAGGAGTCTTGCAATGGATGTAAAGTTCAAATTTCGTAAGTAATTTAATATTAGTCGGAAATGTCGTGGATCTCTGTCGATGAAATAGCTGCATACATTTTCCACTTCATATGGTTTCATAGGTGATTCAGTCAATATCATCTTGGCTAGAAGCTGGTTCTTTGCTTAAAGTCTGTACACAAGTTTCAATTTTTTTCCTCCTATGTTAATAATTACTCTTTTCTGTTGCATTTCCATCATTTTCCTCAGCTTTATGGTATTTTTGTCGGTTGGTATATATTGTGGTGTTATCGTAATTATAGTCTTTGTCGTGTCTTGTCTGTCAGATTTGGCTTTCTTTTCCATGTCCTTGTCGGTGATAAGTCGAACTGATACGGATCTAGAGTCGTCGTCCTTTGCAATATCCACATCCTTGTCCTCAGGTGATTGTCCTCTGCCGTTGTTGTTGATGTCTTGCTGGTCGTCTATGTCCTCTTCATCTGTAGATACATGTATTTCAACTACGTCATTTTCCTCGTCCGAGTCTGAGTCCGAGTCTGACATGTTCAGTCCTAGTTGGTCCAGCATCTGACTCCCTGGAAGCCAACTTCTCCTTTTGTCCACATTGGTTGGTTGTGTTTTCTCTGCGTCCTCTTTTGCATTTACTACTGGCTTTTGGGTTATTGATTTCAACTTCTTATTATATGGCCGTGCTGGTTGGGTCGGCTTTCTGGCATACCAAACTTTTTCTACTTCCTTTATCTCTTTCTTATCTGAATTTATCTCTTTTCCTGCTCTCTTTCCAATTTCCTTCCTTTCTGTGTCCATCTTCTTTCCTTCTTTCTGTCCAATTTCTTTCCTTTCTGTGTCGATCTTCTTTCCTTCTTTCGGCCTAATTTGTTTCCTTTCTTTGTCCGCATCATTTTCTTTCTTTTCATCTTCTTTTCTTTCTATATCCATATAATCTGTTTTCTCTTTCTTTCCTTCTTCATTCCTTTCCTTTCTGTCAATGTTGTCTTCCTCACACCACTTTCTCTTTAAGTTCCTCTTTCCCAGGTCATTGTTATCTTTCCGTCCAGTTTCCTTCCTCTTCAGTAAATAGCTATCTCTGATGCTCTCTGTCTCCTCTGCCTTTGTGAAAGCTTCCCTTCTTATAGATTTTATTAAAGATGTAGCCCTGCTGGCGTACATTCTGTATTCTTCGTCTTCCAGCTCTGTAAAGGTCATCGTCATTCTTTTAATGATGGTGAAACCTGATGAGGTGCATTTCTTGTGCTTTCCCTCTCTGGAGTACACCTGCAGACAATCATTGCATCGATAGCCGAACCCAGAATGGGCAGCCATGATATGTCTCTCACAATATAGTTGCCTATTAAACTCCTGGTCCCCATCGCATATAGCACACAGGTAACGAGTTACCAACTGAAAGAATAAAAATTGTCTGATAGAGAATAACCCACTATTAGGTATTTCTCTTAAAAATGTATCATTTTGGTAATTCCCATCTTATTCAAGGGAGATAATTCTGTGAATTTTTTAAAGAATTGTACCAGGCATAATAGTCTAAGCTGGTTCAGCAGGATACTTTTAGTGTGTGTATGAATTTATATGTGAACACCCCTAATCTTTTAACCATGTGGGTGTATTTAAGCCATTGTAAGGTTTAAGGTGATTGTGGTGTACAACTTTAATTCTGGATCTTGGATTTTTCTTGATACGATATAATATGTCATTGATTCGTTCAACAACCAGGTATGGACCTTCCCATGGGCAACTTAGTTTTGAACCTGTACCCTGGTAACGCGGGTTGTATCGCCAAACTGCATCAGCTTTGTTATAGCGATTCATTTGAATCCGTTTATCATACCCCTTCTTCATGTTTGATGAAGATAATTGAATCCTTTTACGAGCAAACTCATGTATATTCTCTATCTGTTTGTTGAGAAGATACGCATAGTCTGTACGAGTGTTGTATGTTTCAGCTTCAACATGACCAAGTACCAGATCTACCGGAAGGCTGATGGGGTGACCAAACACCATTTCATTGGGGGAAACACCTGTTGTCTCATGTTCAGCGGAACGATATGCCATCATGAGAAGGTAAATTTTCTCATCCCAATCTCTTTTGTTTTCTGACACAAAAGCTGAGAGCATAGACTCTATGGTCCTGTTTGCCCTCTCTACTAACTAATCATTATATTATGTGTATGTATTGCAGGTAGCAGTCATCCTTTGATTGAGTAGTAATAAAGCCATCTTGACAAAGGAAGGTGATGATCTTCATTTATGACTGCTACCATCACATCTATGATTTGATCGAGCACTGCCGACATCCTCACCTCCATCGTAGTCCTGAGAGATTTGCACCAGTGTCTACAACCATGCCCTGCATACATTGTCCAGTACAGGGATGTGAATGGAAGTCTCAGGATCTTGCAGCTGACTTTGCAGCTGACCTGGCCATAGCCCTTCAGATTCACGACAGGACTGCTGGTCATATGTCGGACAGGTGAGATATTCACGTTAATTGTCCTTTGTCCGAGGCTAAGGTGTCATACTGGCAGACCAGTTAGTTAATCCGGTAACAATGAGTAAAAGGAATAAGATGTATTCATGTCAAAAGATAGAAACTTGTAGCCTCTGGTAGAGATATAATTAATAGATTGCTTTTAAAGTACAAATTGTCACATTGTGTAATAAAATTACGAAAGTTTGTAAGTGGAAATACATAATAATAACTTCGTTGGAATGTCCAATTTATGAAATAAGATATTAAACAAACGTTCGAAAATAGCACTATTATCATAAATCCTTGATGATAAAAACTTAACATTGGTTAAAGTGAACAATGATGACATATAATTATTTAAACTATGAAGGTCTGATAACGCTCGACTTGATAACATCAAGTACTATAGATATAGTGACCATAGATATTCACAATGCCGAAGTCCATGGCATAAATATGTTAATTTCATTTCAATGTTACTTAGAATTTATATGACTTTCCCCTCAATTGTTTCCAGGAATATGTTCATCCACTCCAGGTATTTGCTGGTCCATATAACGTCCTTGTCAACTTTATAATGGAATCCCGAGAGATTCCTTTGGAGAATATTTATACCGGCACAACTAATAATGTTCAGGTAAATTCCAGGTATTGATGTATATATAATCCATACAAGGTATTTGAGGTAAGTATCCTCTGGTGAAATCAAATTACTGTATTTGTAGAATACAGGTACAGTACTGTATTTGTGAATACCATATACCATATTTGACCTAATAAGGGCGCCCCTACCTTTTTTCAAGGAAATAAATCTTTG
Source organism: Pecten maximus (assembly GCF_902652985.1). Taxonomy (NCBI): domain Eukaryota; kingdom Metazoa; phylum Mollusca; class Bivalvia; order Pectinida; family Pectinidae; genus Pecten; species Pecten maximus. Next base: position 31,760,669 of record NC_047026.1, read on the forward strand.
ACTGAGTGTCAAAATGGTATTCAAAAGTAATAATTCATGTGAAAATTTTGCTACTTTATGTGTTCAATTTTCTTCAGCAAATTAAGTAACTGGAACACATGTTTTCGCCACATTTTGTGTATTCCTACAGGCTACAGATGACATGTCAGTGCAAAGAGCACCCAAAACTAATTATAAACACACATACAAATAATAACTTACCATCTTTATTTGAAGATAAAGTAAAGACTTCATTCTTGTTGATAAATAACTTTTGTTCAGAACAGAAAGCTAGTTAAAGACATTGTAAATCAATTATTAGGTCAACGAAAACGATGTCTGATATGATCTGGGAAATCACCTGTTTCTATAAATAGAACACAAAAGAGTTTCATTTGAACATAAATGGTGGAACACAAGTTCTCTGGTCTAAAGATCAGCTGGCATGGTTTACAAGTTTACAGGAGTATTCAAGTGATGTTTAAGCTTAGTATATGATAATGAATAGATATCTTCAGCTGGAATATTTTTATGACTGTATATTTTACCGTTTCCACAACCTTGGGTATTCTGCTACAAGGTATAGTCTGTTTCATAAAACTTCAGAATAACTAATCTTAATAAGGCGCCCCACTGTCAATTACCCGCGCCCTTATTAGGTCAAATACGGTATATATTGTAAATGCAGAATATCACACGGAAATCCACTTTCCTTTGCGTACACTTCACGAAAGATATATTGTTACTTTGTAATTTTATATCACACTTAATATTTAAATTTAACTATTTATAAAGAACACTGGATATTTAAATAATTAACTCCTTTGGAATTAAATATATATATTGCAATATGCATATCACTGTATAATACTAAGGATAATAATTATATGCAGTCACTCGTTGAATTACATTATTGTCACTCTGTCTATTTTGTTTTCAAAGATACAATTTCAATAATGACATTCTTCAATTTTCCTTTCACATAGCTTCTCTAACCCAGGCAGCTGGTAGAATTTGGCCTCCACTAGGATTTCTTCTAACAACAATGTTCCTGTTGGCAGGAGTCTTGCAATGGATGTAAAGTTCAAATTTCGTAAGTAATTTAATATAAGTCGGAAATGTCGTGGATCTCTGTCGACGAAATAGCTGTATACATTGTCCACTTCATATGGTTTCATAGGTGATTCAGTCAATATCATCTTGGCTAGAAGCTGGTTCTTTGCTTAAAGTCTGTACACAAGTTTCAATTTTTTTCCTCCTATGTTAATAATTACTCTTTTCTGTTGCATTTCCATCATTTTCCTCAGCTTTATGGTATTTTTGTCGGTTGGTATATATTGTGGTGTTATCGTAATTATAGTCTTTGTCGTGTCTTGTCTGTCAGATTTGGCTTTCTTTTCCATGTCCTTGTCGGTGATAAGTCGAACTGATACGGATCTAGAGTCGTCGTCCTTTGCAATATCCACATCCTTGTCCTCAGGTGATTGTCCTCTGCCGTTGTTGTTGATGTCTTGCTGGTCGTCTATGTCCTCTTCATCTGTAGATACATGTATTTCAACTACGTCATTTTCCTCGTCCGAGTCTGAGTCCGAGTCTGACATGTTCAGTCCTAGTTGGTCCAGCATCTGACTCCCTGGAAGCCAACTTCTCCTTTTGTCCACATTGGTTGGTTGTGTTTTCTCTGCGTCCTCTTTTGCATTTACTACTGGCTTTTGGGTTATTGATTTCAACTTCTTATTATATGGCCGTGCTGGTTGGGTCGGCTTTCTGGCATACCAAACTTTTTCTACTTCCTTTATCTCTTTCTTATCTGAATTTATCTCTTTTCCTGCTCTCTTTCCAATTTCCTTCCTTTCTGTATCCATCTTCTTTCCTTCTTTCTGTCCAATTTCTTTCCTTTCTGTGTCGATCTTCTTTCCTTCTTTCGGCCTAATTTGTTTCCTTTCTTTGTCCGCATCATTTTCTTTATTTTCATCTTCTTTTCTTTCTGTATCCATATAATCTGTTTTCTCTTTCTTTCCTTCTTCATTCCTTTCCTTTCTGTCAATGTTGTCTTCCTCACACCACTTTCTCTTTAAGTTCCTCTTTCCCTGGTCATTGTTATCTTTCCGTCCAGTTTCCTTTCTCTTCAGTAAATAGCTATCTCTGATGCTCTCTGTCTCCTCTGCCTTTGTGAAAGCTTCCCTTCTTATAGATTTTATTAAAGATGTAGCCCTGCTGGCGTACATTCTGTATTCTTCGTCTTCCAGCTCTGTAAAGGTCATCGTCATTCTTTTAATGATGGTGAAACCTGATGAGGTGCATTTCTTGTGCTTTCCCTCTCTGGAGTACACCTGCAGACAATCATTGCATCGATAGCCGAACCCAGAATGGGCAGCCATGATATGTCTCTCACAATATAGTTGCCTATTAAACTCCTGGTCCCCATCGCATATAGCGCACAGGTAACGAGTTACCAACTGAAAGAATAAAAATTGTCTGATAGAGAATAACCCACTATTAGGTATTTCTCTTAAAAATGTATCATTTTGGTAATTCCCATCTTATTCAAGGGAGATAATTCTGTGAATTTTTTAAAGAATTATACCAGGCATAATAGTCTAAGCTGGTTCAGCAGGATACTTTTAGTGTGTGTATGAATTTATATGTGAACACCTCTAATCTTTTAACCATGTGGGTGTATTTAAGCCATTGTAAGGTTTAAGGTGATTGTGGTGTACAACTTTAATTCTGGATCTTGGATTTTTCTTGATACGATATAATATGTCATTGATTCGTTCAACAACCAGGTATGGACCTTCCCATGGGCAACTTAGTTTTGAACCTGTACCCTGGTAACGCGGGTTGTATCGCCAAACTGCATCAGCTTTGTTATAGCGATTCATTTGAATCCGTTTATCATACCCCTTCTTCATGTTTGATGAAGATAATTGAATCCTTTTACGAGCAAACTCATGTATATTCTCTATCTGTTTGTTGAGAAGATACGCATAGTCTGTACGAGTGTTGTATGTTTCAGCTTCAACATGACCAAGTACCAGATCTACCGGAAGGCTGATGGGGTGACCAAACACCATTTCATTGGGGGAAACACCTGTTGTCTCATGTTCAGCGGAACGATATGCCATCATGAGAAGGTAAATTTTCTCATCCCAATCTCTTTTGTTTTCTGACACAAAAGCTGAGAGCATAGACTCTATGGTCCTGTTTGCCCTCTCTACTAACTAATCATTATATTATGTGTATGTATTGCAGGTAGCAGTCATCCTTTGATTGAGTAGTAATAAAGCCATCTTGACAAAGGAAGGTGATGATCTTCATTTATGACTGCTACCATCACATCTATGATTTGATCGAGCACTGCCGACATCCTCACCTGCATCGTAGTCCTGAGAGATTTGCACCAGTGTCTACAACCATGCCCTGCATACATTGTCCAGTACAGGGATGTGAATGGAAGTCTCAGGATCTTGCAGCGGACTTTGCAGCTGACCTGGCCATAGCCCTTCAGATTCACGACAGGACTGCTGGTCATATGTCGGACAGGTGAGATATTCACGTTAATTGTCCTTTGTCCGAGGCTAAGGTGTCATACTGGCAGACCAGTTAGTTAATCCGGTAACAATGAGTAAAAGGAATTAGATGTATTCATGTCAAAAGATAGAAACTTGTAGCCTCTGGTAGAGATATAATTAATAGATTGCTTTTAAAGTACAAATTGTCACATTGTGTAATAAAATTACGAAAGTTTGTAAGTGGAAATACATAATAATAACTTCGTTGGAATGTCCAATTTATGAAATAAGATATTAAACAAATGTTCGAAAATAGCACTATTATCATAAATCCTTTATGATAAAAACTTAACATTGGTTAAAGTGAACAATGATGACATATAATTATTTAAACTATGAAGGTCTGATAACGCTCGACTTGATAACATCAAGTACTATAGATATAGTGACCATAGATATTCACAATGCCGAAGTCCATGGCATAAATATGTTAATTTCATTTCAATGTTACTTAGAATTTATATGACTTTCCCCTCAATTGTTTCCAGGAATATGTTCATCCACTCCAGGTATTTGCTGGTCCATATAACGTCCTTGTCAACTTTATAATGGAATCCCGAGAGATTCCTTTGGAGAATATTTATACCGGCACAACTAATAATGTTCAGGTAAATTCCAGGTATTGATGTATATATAATCCATACAAGGTATTTGAGGTAAGTATCCTCTGGTGAAATCAAAGTACTGTATTTGTAGAATACAGGTACAGTACTGTATTTGTGAATACCATATACCATATTTGACCTAATAAGGGCGCCCCTACCTTTTTTCAAGGAAATAAATCTTTGACTGAGTGTCAAAATGGTATTCAAAAGTAATAATTCATGTGAAAAATTTTGCTACTTTATGTGTTCAATTTTCTTCAGCAAATTAAGTAACTGGAACACATGTTTTCGCCACATTTTGTGTATTCCTACAGGCTACAGATGACATGTCAGTGCAAAGAGCACCCAAAACTAATTATAAACACACATGCAAATAATAACTTACCATCTTTATTTGAAGATAAAGTAAAGACTTCATTCTTGTTGATAAATAACTTTTGTTCAGAACAGAAAGCTAGTAAAAGACATTGTAAATCAATTATTAGGTCAAAGAAAACGATGTCTGATATGATCTGTGAAATCACCTGTTTCTATAAATAGAACACAAAAGAGTTCCATTTGAACATAAATGGTGGAACACAACTTCTCTGGTCTAAAGATCAGCTGGCATGGTTTACAAGTTTACAGGAGTATTCAAGTGATGTTTAAGCTTAATATATGATAATGAATAGATATCTTCAGCTGGAATATTTTTATGACTGAATATTTTACCGTTTCCACAACCTTGGGTATTCTGCTACAAGGTATAGTCTGTTTCATAAAACTTCAGAATAACTAATCTTAATAAGGCGCCCCACTGTCAATTACCCGCGCCCTTATTAGGTCAAATACAGTATATATTGTAAATGCAGAATATCACACGGAAATCCACTTTCCTTTGCGTACACTTCACGAAAGATATATTGTTACTTTGTAATTTTATATCACACTTGATATTTAAATTTAACTATTTATAAAGAACACTGGATATTTAAATAATTAACTCCTTTGGAATTAAATATATATATTGCAATATGCATATCACTGTATAATACTAAGGATAATAATTATTTGCAGTCACTCGTTGAATTACATTATTGTCACTCTGTCTATTTTGTTTTCAAAGATACAATTTCAATAATGACATTCTTCAATTTTCCTTTCAGATAGCTTCTCTAACCCAGGCAGCTGGTAGAATTTGGCCTCCACTAGGATTTCTTCTAACAACAATGTTCCTGTTGGCAGGAGTCTTGCAATGGATGTAAAGTTCAAATTTCGTAAGTAATTTAATATAAGTCGGAAATGTCGTGGATCTCTGTCGACGAAATAGCTGTATACATTGTCCACTTCATATGGTTTCATAGGTGATTCAGTCAATATCATCTTGGCTAGAAGCTGGTTCTTTGCTTAAAGTCTGTACACAAGTTTCAATTTTTTTCCTCCTATGTTAATAATTACTCTTTTCTGTTGCATTTCCATCATTTTCCTCAGCTTTATGGTATTTTTGTCGGTTGGTATATATTGTGGTGTTATCGTAATTATAGTCTTTGTCGTGTCTTGTCTGTCAGATTTGGCTTTCTTTTCCATGTCCTTGTCGGTGATAAGTCGAACTGATACGGATCTAGAGTCGTCGTCCTTTGCAATATCCACATCCTTGTCCTCGGGTGATTGTCCTCTGCCGTTGTTGTTGATGTCTTGCTGGTCGTCTATGTCCTCTTCATCTGTAGATACATGTATTTCAACTACGTCATTTTCCTCGTCCGAGTCTGAGTCCGAGTCTGACATGTTCAGTCCTAGTTGGTCCAGCATCTGACTCCCTGGAAGCCAACTTCTCCTTTTGTCCACATTGGTTGGTTGTGTTTTCTCTGCGTCCTCTTTTGCATTTACTACTGGCTTTTGGGTTATTGATTTCAACTTCTTATTATATGGCCGTGCTGGTTGGGTCGGCTTTCTGGCATACCAAACTTTTTCTACTTCCTTTATCTCTTTCTTATCTGAATTTATCTCTTTTCCTGCTCTCTTTCCAATTTCCTTCCTTTCTGTATCCATCTTCTTTCCTTCTTTCTGTCCAATTTCTTTCCTTTCTGTGTCGATCTTCTTTCCTTCTTTCGGCCTAATTTGTTTCCTTTCTTTGTCCGCATCATTTTCTTTATTTTCATCTTCTTTTCTTTCTGTATCCATATAATCTGTTTTCTCTTTCTTTCCTTCTTCATTCCTTTCCTTTCTGTCAATGTTGTCTTCCTCACACCACTTTCTCTTTAAGTTCCTCTTTCCCTGGTCATTGTTATCTTTCCGTCCAGTTTCCTTTCTCTTCAGTAAATAGCTATCTCTGATGCTCTCTGTCTCCTCTGCCTTTGTGAAAGCTTCCCTTCTTATAGATTTTATTAAAGATGTAGCCCTGCTGGCGTACATTCTGTATTCTTCGTCTTCCAGCTCTGTAAAGGTCATCGTCATTCTTTTAATGATGGTGAAACCTGATGAGGTGCATTTCTTGTGCTTTCCCTCTCTGGAGTACACCTGCAGACAATCATTGCATCGATAGCCGAACCCAGAATGGGCAGCCATGATATGTCTCTCACAATATAGTTGCCTATTAAACTCCTGGTCCCCATCGCATATAGCGTACAGGTAACGAGTTACCAACTGAAAGAATAAAAATTGTCTGATAGAGAATAACCCACTATTAGGTATTTCTCTTAAAAATGTATCATTTTGGTAATTCCCATCTTATTCAAGGGAGATAATTCTGTGAATTTTTTAAAGAATTATACCAGGCATAATAGTCTAAGCTGGTTCAGCAGGATACTTTTAGTGTGTGTATGAATTTATATGTGAACACCCCTAATCTTTTAACCATGTGGGTGTATTTAAGCCATTGTAAGGTTTAAGGTGATTGTGGTGTACAACTTTAATTCTGGATCTTGGATTTTTCTTGATACGATATAATATGTCATTGATTCGTTCAACAACCAGGTATGGACCTTCCCATGGGCAACTTAGTTTTGAACCTGTACCCTGGTAACGCGGGTTGTATCGCCAAACTGCATCAGCTTTGTTATAGCGATTCATTTGAATCCGTTTATCATACCCCTTCTTCATGTTTGATGAAGATAATTGAATCCTTTTACGAGCAAACTCATGTATATTCTCTATCTGTTTGTTGAGAAGATACGCATAGTCTGTACGAGTGTTGTATGTTTCAGCTTCAACATGACCAAGTACCAGATCTACCGGAAGGCTGATGGGGTGACCAAACACCATTTCATTGGGGGAAACACCTGTTGTCGCATGTTCAGCGGAACGATATGCCATCATGAGAAGGTAAATTTTCTCATCCCAATCTCTTTTGTTTTCTGACACAAAAGCTGAGAGCATAGACTCTATGGTCCTGTTTGCCCTCTCTACTAACTAATCATTATATTATGTGTATGTATTGCAGGTAGCAGTCATCCTTTGATTGAGTAGTAATAAAGCCATCTTGACAAAGGAAGGTGATGATCTTCATTTATGACTGCTACCATCACATCTATGATTTGATCGAGGTCAAGGATAGCACTGGACCTGGTCAGATCGACGATTCGTGAGCTCCGTAATTTTGTTAGATTTTACTATTTTCTCCTTAAAATAGGATGATTCTTTTTGGCATACAATAGCTCGGTGATTTATTGAAACCTAATCACAGGACTTTTTCGGAAGAAGTTTTGAAGAAAATGTTGTTTTAGATAACGACACTAAGGACAATGGACTGACCACCAGTAGTGACTACTGTTCACTCGCGTTAGTGTGTGTATACCTTTCCTGCACGTGTGCTACCTGTATTCGTAACTTGGAATTGAACATTTATATTCTATAATCATGCCGGGACACAGGTCCAGTGTAGGTAGCGGAAAGACGGGTACTAAAAGCAGACCTCTGGATATCTTGACAGAACCGGTAGAAAAGGACAGGATTGATGAACTTTTTACTATGATATCGTCTCTGGTGACCAAGACAGATATGGACAAAATGATGGACAGAAAGTTGGAAAGACTAAGGGATGATATCAGGGAGGAAAACCGTGTTTTAGTTGAACAACTAGAAGGAAGAATTTTCGATCTGGAGAAAGAAAACGATATCTTGAAGACCAAGGTGGATACATTAGTAAATCATTTGAGAGATTCTGAGAAATTCAACGCCTCGCTGGATTATAAACTGAATGACCTGGAGCAGCAAGGGCGAAAGAACTCCATCCGTATCGTAGGACTAGACGACACCAACGAACGGGAATCGGTGGAAGAATGTGTGGGGAAAATTGTTACTTTTGTGAGAGATTCTCTAGACGTGAAATTAGAGGAAAAGGACATAGACATTGCCCATCGATTGGGACGATATAGCAGAGATAAGCCACGCACCGTCATTTGTAAATTAACGCACAGAAGAAAAAAAACTGAGATTCTTAACAATCGACGGAAATTGAGAGGAAAGAGACAAGTGGTTTTTGAAGACTTGACGAGAAGAAACCAGGAAATTCTGAAAGAAGCGTATAGACTTAAAAGTGTTAAGCATACATATAGCGTGGACGGAAAACTTTTTGTTGTGTTAATTAGCGAATGAAAAGAAACGTAGACTGAGATATGACACTGAGTTGACGGATCAGTACTTAGCAGATGACAGCAATTTCAGGACGGGACTTTTTGACTGATTTTCATTTCATTTTTGGAAACATCTAACCAGTTGATACGTATATGGATATATCTGATTGATAATGGACTCTAGGTACCTCTATAGTACCACCGGAGATTAACATTTTCTCTGGTTTATCGATCGGACATTTGCTGAAACTTGGATGTTTGTTTTTTTGTGCTTTTCCTAATATGTCAGTGTTCTCATTTTTTCGTAATGGAATTATGTAATAACTGGATAATGTGGGAACAATTCTTGTCAACCGGTAAGTCAATTTTCAGTAACTTCTTCATTTTTATACATGTGAGTAATCTCTTTCTAGAACCATGAAATAAGAACTCATGTAAATATGTTACCATAAGTTATATAATGTTTTTGAAGACTGGGCTTTCCGGACGGAAACCATTTTATTTTTTATACATTATAATCTATATCCGGAAAATATTTACAATGTTCCGTATCAAATGTTAGTATACTACTTCCGGTTTACATTGTTTCCGCCTGACCGCATGGTGCGTGCAGTTGAATATTGATAGTGTGTGTACGTGAGTAACAGTAGGACTTGACTTTGGCCATTTTGATATGACTTTTTACTCTTTTTCTACACTTGTCTTTCTCTCTTCACCTCTGTGTTCTATAGATGGGCTAGAAATCATACTACTTGTAGAAGAGAATATAACGTAATGGATGGTGTATCTATCTTGTCTGTAAATTGTCAGGGTCTTGGGGATAGAATAAAAAGAAGGGACGTTTTCTCCTATTTAAAAGCCAAGAAGTACTGTATCTATTGCCTGCAAGACACACACTTTACTGAGGAAAATCATAATCTTATTAGGAATGAATGGGGCTTTGACTGTCATTTTAACTCATTTAAATCCAATTCAAGAGGGTTAGCTATTTTAATTAATAATAATTTTGAAATTAAGGTCAATAAAGAAAAGAAGGACTCAACGGGAAATTTTTTAGCACTTGACATTGTACTAGATGGCTCAAGAATTACTTTGATTACATTGTATGGCCCAAACACAGACACGCCTAGTTTTTATGATTTATTAGCAAACACTATAGAGGATTTTGGCAATGATAAATACATTATATGTGGGGATTTCAATCTTGTTATAAATCCAGAGCTAGACTATGACAACTATAAAAATGTAAATAACCAGAAAGCAAGAGAAAAAGTTATGGAAATTATTGAAAGTTACTCTCTTGTTGATATTTATAGAGAACTACATTCAGAAACTAGAAGGTATACCTGGAGAAAGAAAAACCCACTAAAACAGGCCCGATTAGATTTTTATTTGATATCGGACAATTTGTTACCAAGTGTAACTAATGCAACTATTGAAGCAGGATATAGGTCTGATCACTCATTCCCGTTGCTTAATTTAAAATTTAATGAATTCAAAAGAGGAAAGGGACTGTGGAAATTCAATTCTTCTCTGCTCTATAATGAAGAATATCTTCAGTTAGTTAAAAATGTTATTCTAGATACAAAAAGGCAATACTGTCTTCCAGTTTATAACAGAAATGATATAATAAATATTCCAGATACAGAAATTGAATTTATAATTGATGATCAACTTCTTGAAACATTGCTTATGGAAATTAGGGGGAAAAGCATATCATACTCATCTTTTAGAAGGAAACAGCAGAATAGAAATGAGGACATTCTTAAGAAAACAATACAAAGCATGGAAGAGCAAGAACAGGTAGACATTGAAGAATTAGAGGGTAAGAAAAAAGAGTTAGAAAGCATAAGAGTTGAAAAAATTAAAGGAAGTGTTATAAGATCTAGGGCAAGATGGCAGGAAGAAGGTGAAAAGCCAACAAAATATTTTTTTAATCTGGAGAATAGGAATTTTACCTCTAAGATAATACCAAAGATAGAGAAAGAGTATAATGTTATGATAACACAGCAAGATGATATTCTTGATGAGATTCGCTCTTTTTATGAAAAATTGTATGATGACAGTTATGAAATAGATGATATTGAGTTAACAGAATTCTTAGATAAGTTTGAAGTTCCAAAATTAGATTTAAATGAAGCTGAACATCTAGAAGGGTTAATTTCTGTAGAACAGGCAGCAAAAACTTTAAAAAACATGAAAAATAATAAGAGTCCAGGTACAGATGGTTTTACAGTTGAATTTTTTAAATGCTTTTGGAAACAGTTAGGAGTTTTCATTGTTAGATCAATTAATTTTGGATATAATAAAGGTTTGCTATCTGTAACACAAAGACAAGGAATCATTACCTGTATTCCCAAGGGAGATAAGCCTAGGCACTTCTTAAAAAATTGGCGACCCATTACATTATTGAATATAATTTATAAAATAGCTTCAGGGTGTATAGCAGGAAGAATTAGAAAAGTTTTAGATAAAATAATTGGTGAAGATCAGACAGGATTTCTTTCGGGTCGCTATATTGGAGAAAATACGAGACTTGTTTATGATATCATGCAGTATGCTGAAGAAAAAGACATTCCAGGTATGTTACTAATGATAGATTTTGAGAAGGCGTTTGATTCAATTTCTTGGAAATTTATTGACAAAGTTTTGAATTATTTTAATTTTGGTCCAGAAATTAGAAATTGGGTTAAGTTATTTCACACTGATGTTAAAGCAACTGTAAATCAGGGGGGTAATCTATCTGCATTTTTTCATATTAAAAGAGGCTGTCGTCAGGGTGACCCAATCGCCCCCTATATTTTCATTCTGTGTGTTGAAATACTTGGTATTAGGTTTAGAAATAATAATAAGATAAAGGGTATTGAGTTAGATAGTTGTCCCATTCTCATTTCTCAGTATGCTGATGACACCACTCTTATACTGGATGGATCCGAAAGGTCTTTAAAAGAATCTATTATTGAGTTGAATACATTTGCAAATATCTCTGGTTTGAAACTTAATGTTGATAAAACGCAGGTTGTCTGGATAGGGAGTAAAATTTATAGTAATGATATTTTTTTGCCAGAATTAAACTTACAATGGGGAAGGCATAGATTTACACTGCTAGGAATTGATTTTAGTGTGAACCTTCATGAGATTCCCAAGTTAAATTTTGATAAAAAGTTAATTAAACTGAAAATGCTTATTAAGACATGGACTAGAAGATCACTTACACCTCTTGGGAGAATAACTTTGATAAAATCTCTTTTATTATCACAGTTTAATCATCTGTTTATTTCCTTGCCAAACCCTGATGAATTAATTCTGCAGGAGCTTAACTCAATTCTTTTCGCATTTTTATGGAACAGTAGGGCTGACAAAATAAAGAGAGATGTCGCAACCCAGAATTACTATGAAGGGGGTCTTAAAATGGTAAATGTAAGATTGTTTATAGACTCATTGAAATTAGGTTGGGTGAGAAGGTTATATAAGAAAACATGCAAGTGGCAAGCTATTTTTAAGACACACTCAGACTTACATAAGCTATCTAATTGTGGCAGTGGTTATATTCAGGAATGTCAGAATAAATGTAAAAACAAGTTTTGGAAGGATGTGTTTAAAGCATGGATACGGTTCAATAATTCGGATATGGTAAGGGAAAAACAGGAAAGCCTCATACTGACCATGCCATTATGGTATAATAGAAATTTAGTTATTGGGAAAAAAACGATTTTTTACAAAGTTTGGTACAATAGAGGAGTAACAATAGTTAATGATCTGGTAAAAAATCACAGTACGAGCACTTTCTATTCATTTCAAGAATTTACTGAGATCTACCAAATAAACACTAACTTTCTCCAATATCAGGGTGTGATTGCTGCTGTCAGAACATACTTAGCAAAGATGAACTTTGAAAAACAGTTAATAGTCTACCCAATCATTCCTAATAATATATTACTACTCCTGAAAAGTGTGAAAGGGACTAAGGATTTATATAATCTGATGGTTAAAAATAGTATTATTTCTAGAGGTAGGAGAAAATGGGAGGAAGTTTTTGAAGATGGTGAATTGAATTGGTCAGACATTTATGGAACTCCTTTTAGGGTTACAAAAAACACAAAACTACAATGGTTTCAATACAGAATAGTTCAACATATACTAACAACAAATGCTCTCATGTTTAAAATAGGCCTGGTGAATAGTCCAATATGTAATCTATGTAATTTAGAGCGAGAAACGATTATTCATATTTTGTGGGAATGTCGAGAAACACAAAGATTTTTGCAAAGTGTAGAAACACTACTTGATGCTCTCTTTATTCCTTTCCAATTTAACAAAAAAAGTTTCCTTTTTGGTGTTTTTGTAAAAAATATGAATATTACAACAAATAGACTGGATAATGAAATTTTGATTATGATTAAGTTTTATATATACAAGACAAGGTGTCTACATAAAACATTAAGTCCACATGCTCTGATTAATTCTATTAAAGATTTCTATATCATTCAAAAATATATTGCTAATAGCCAAGGTGACCAGGTACAGCAGAACTTTGACAAAGAATGGAGAAAGTGGGGAAAATTATTAGAATTGGCGGACAGTTTTTTCTAAATTGATATATGGTGTCCCGTGTATTATATCCTATTTTTTTTTTTTTTTTTTTTATGTTTCTCTACTTACTTTCCCTGGAGACCCTAGATTCAATTGATATAGCTATGTAAGATAAATATCTATGACAATTATTTTTTACGGTTTTATTTGACATATTTGTTTGGTAAGTCTCATTTCTAGCCCGGTCTATCTTCTCTCTCTCTCTTGCTCTCTCTCTCTCTCTTTCTCTCGTTGTTTTTTTTTTTTTTTGTTGTGGAATGGATGTGATGATTTTTGTGAGGGTATGGAGAATGTGTGTATGTTGATGATATACTGTCATAATGTAAACGTGTGGATGATGATGATTTTGTTATTTTACTAATTATATATATATGTAATGATGACAATATCATAATGAATATATATGAGGAAAATGATAATAAGGATATAGGATGATGTTGATGATATCATAACAAATATATATGATTATGTTGCATGATGATGATGATGATGATGATGATGTATGTGTGATGATGATAATGTTTTTGGTCACTATTTCTGAGATAGTTAGTGTATGTAACTGAATATTGTATAGCATGAAATGAAAATGGTGATATATCGAGTGATGATGATGATGATGATGATGATGATGATTATCACTATGTGAGATAATTATTGCATGTAATTTATTGTATAGTATATATATGTTGATTGTGATATATTGAGTGGATGATGATGATGATGATGATGATGATGATGATCGTGATGATGTACACTGTAGGTATAGGTGTGGTCACTACATTGTATGTTAAATATTTAAGAATTAATGTGTGTAAAGGAATTGAATGTGTAGCATGAAAAGGATGATATAATGAACTATGATGATGATATCGATGATAATGATGATATCATATATGTGATGTGATTATGATCTTATGTGCGAGTGTAAGTGTATGTGTTATATTTATGTTTTTACTATGCTGAAAAAAAACTTGAAAAATAAAATAAATACAAAAAAAAAACAATTCATTCATCTCTTTTAAGACAATTACATTATGTATTTCAGTGAAATTGTTGAAGATGCATTTTGAAGTTTGTTTTTATCACTTATACTTATTCAGTGTACATTTCCAGGTCTCATTAAAGCTCAAATGTGCAAACCCTCAAAAAAAAAAAAAAAAAAAAAATGATTTGATCGAGCACTGCCGACATCCTCACCTGCATCGTAGTCCTGAGAGATTTGCACCAGTGTCTACAACCATGCCCTGCATACATTGTCCAGTACAGGGATGTGAATGGAAGTCTCAGGATCTTGCAGCTGACTTTGCAGCTGACCTGGCCATAGCCCTTCAGATTCACGACAGGACTGCTGGTCATATGTCGGACAGGTGAGATATTCACGTTAATTGTCCTTTGTCCGAGGCTAAGGTGTCATACTGGCAGACCAGTTAGTTAATCCGGTAACAATGAGTAAAAGGAATAAGATGTATTCATGTCAAAAGATAGAAACTTGTAGCCTCTGGTAGAGATATAATTAATAGATTGCTTTTAAAGTACAAATTGTCACATTGTGTAATAAAATTACGAAAGTTTGTAAGTGGAAATACATAATAATAACTTCGTTGGAATGTCCAATTTATGAAATAAGATATTAAACAAATGTTCGAAAATAGCACTATTATCATAAATCCTTTATGATAAAAACTTAACATTGGTTAAAGTGAACAATGATGACATATAATTATTTAAACTATGAAGGTCTGATAACGCTCGACTTGATAACTTCAAGTACTATAGATATAGTGACCATAGATATTCACAATGCCGAAGTCCATGGCATAAATATGTTAATTTCATTTCAATGTTACTTAGAATTTATATGACTTTCCCCTCAATTGTTTCCAGGAATATGTTCATCCACTCCAGGTATTTGCTGGTCCATATAACGTCCTTGTCAACTTTATAATGGAATCCCGAGAGATTCCTTTGGAGAATATTTATACCGGCACAACTAATAATGTTCAGGTAAATTCCAGGTATTGATGTATATATAATCCATACAAGGTATTTGAGGTAAGTATCCTCTGGTGAAATCAAATTACTGTATTTGTAGAATACAGGTACAGTACTGTATTTGTGAATACCATATACCATATTTGACCTAATAAGGGCGCCCCTACCTTTTTTCAAGGAAATAAATCTTTGACTGAGTGTCAAAATGGTATTCAAAAGTAATAATTCATGTGAAAATTTTGCTACTTTATGTGTTCAATTTTCTTCAGCAAATTAAGTAACTGGAACACATGTTTTCGCCACATTTTGTGTATTCCTACAGGCTACAGATGACATGTCAGTGCAAAGAGCACCCAAAACTAATTATAAACACACATACAAATAATAACTTACCATCTTTATTTGAAGATAAAGTAAAGACTTCATTCTTGTTGATAAATAACTTTTGTTCAGAACAGAAAGCTAGTTAAAGACATTGTAAATCAATTATTAGGTCAAAGAAAACGATGTCTGATATGATCTGGGAAATCACCTGTTTCTATAAATAGAACACAAAAGAGTTCCATTTGAACATAAATGGTGGAACACAAGTTCTCTGGTCTAAAGATCAGCTGGCATGGTTTACAAGTTTACAGGAGTATTCAAGTGATGTTTAAGCTTAGTATATGATAATGAATAGATATCTTCAGCTGGAATATTTTTATGACTGTATATTTTACCGTTTCCACAACCTTGGGTATTCTGCTACAAGGTATAGTCTGTTTCATAAAACTTCAGAATAACTAATCTTAATAAGGCGCCCCACTGTCAATTACCCGCGCCCTTATTAGGTCAAATACGGTATATATTGTAAATGCAGAATATCACACGGAAATCCACTTTCCTTTGCGTACACTTCACGAAAGATATATTGTTACTTTGTAATTTTATATCACACTAGATATTTAAATTTAACTATTTATAAAGAACACTGGATGTTTAAATAATTAACCCCTTTGGAATTAAATATATATATTGCAATATGCATATCACTGTATAATACTAAGGATAATAATTATATGCAGTCACTCGTTGAATTACATTATTGTCACTCTGTCTATTTTTTTTTCAAAGATACAATTTCAATAATGACATTCTTCAATTTTCCTTTCACATAGCTTCTCTAACCCAGGCAGCTGGTAGAATTTGGCCTCCACTAGGATTTCTTCTAACAACAATGTTCCTGTTGGCAGGAGTCTTGCAATGGATGTAAAGTTCAAATTTCGTAAGTAATTTAATATAAGTCGGAAATGTCGTGGATCTCTGTCGATGAAATAGCTGTATACATTTTCCACTTCATATGGTTTCATAGGTGATTCAGTCAATATCATCTTGGCTAGAAGCTGGTTCTTTGCTTAAAGTCTGTACACAAGTTTCAATTTGTTTCCTCCTATGTTAATAATTACTCTTTTCTGTTGCATTTCCATCATTTTCCTCAGCTTTATGGTATTTTTGTCGGTTGGTATATATTGTGGTGTTATCGTAATTATAGTCTTTGTCGTGTCTTGTCTGTCAGATTTGGCTTTCTTTTCCATGTCCTTGTCGGTGATAAGTCGAACTGATACGGATCTAGAGTCGTCGTCCTTTGCAATATCCACATCCTTGTCCTCAGGTGATTGTCCTCTGCCGTTGTTGTTGATGTCTTGCTGGTCGTCTATGTCCTCTTCATCTGTAGATACATGTATTTCAACTACGTCATTTTCCTCGTCCGAGTCTGAGTCCGAGTCTGACATGTTCAGTCCTAGTTGGTCCAGCATCTGACTCCCTGGAAGCCAACTTCTCCTTTTGTCCACATTGGTTGGTTGTGTTTTCTCTGCGTCCTCTTTTGCATTTACTACTGGCTTTTGGGTTATTGATTTCAACTTCTTATTATATGGCCGTGCTGGTTGGGTCGGCTTTCTGGCATACCAAACTTTTTCTACTTCCTTTATCTCTTTCTTATCTGAATTTATCTCTTTTCCTGCTCTCTTTCCAATTTCCTTCCTTTCTGTATCCATCTTCTTTCCTTCTTTCTGTCCAATTTCTTTCCTTTCTGTGTCGATCTTCTTTCCTTCTTTCGGCCTAATTTGTTTCCTTTCTTTGTCCGCATCATTTTCTTTATTTTCATCTTCTTTTCTTTCTCTATCCATATAATCTGTTTTCTCTTTCTTTCCTTCTTCATTCCTTTCCTTTCTGTCAATGTTGTCTTCCTCACACCACTTTCTCTTTAAGTTCCTCTTTCCCTGGTCATTGTTATCTTTCCGTCCAGTTTCCTTTCTCTTCAGTAAATAGCTATCTCTGATGCTCTCTGTCTCCTCTGCCTTTGTGAAAGCTTCCCTTCTTATAGATTTTATTAAAGATGTAGCCCTGCTGGCGTACATTCTGTATTCTTCGTCTTCCAGCTCTGTAAAGGTCATCGTCATTCTTTTAATGATGGTGAAACCTGATGAGGTGCATTTCTTGTGCTTTCCCTCTCTGGAGTACACCTGCAGACAATCATTGCATCGATAGCCGAACCCAGAATGGGCAGCCATGATATGTCTCTCACAATATAGTTGCCTATTAAACTCCTGGTCCCCATCGCATATAGCGCACAGGTAACGAGTTACCAACTGAAAGAATAAAAATTGTCTGATAGAGAATAACCCACTATTAGGTATTTCTCTTAAAAATGTATCATTTTGGTAATTCCCATCTTATTCAAGGGAGATAATTCTGTGAATTTTTTAAAGAATTATACCAGGCATAATAGTCTAAGCTGGTTCAGCAGGATACTTTTAGTGTGTGTATGAATTTATATGTGAACACCCCTAATCTTTTAACCATGTGGGTGTATTTAAGCCATTGTAAGGTTTAAGGTGATTGTGGTGTACAACTTTAATTCTGGATCTTGGATTTTTCTTGATACGATATAATATGTCATTGATTCGTTCAACAACCAGGTATGGACCTTCCTATGGGCAACTTAGTTTTGAACCTGTACCCTGGTAACGCGGGTTGTATCGCCAAACTGCATCAGCTTTGTTATAGCGATTCATTTGAATCCGTTTATCATACCCCTTCTTCATGTTTGATGAAGATAATTGAATCCTTTTACGAGCAAACTCATGTATATTCTCTATCTGTTTGTTGAGAAGATACGCATAGTCTGTACGAGTGTTGTATGTTTCAGCTTCAACATGACCAAGTACCAGATCTACCGGAAGGCTGATGGGGTGACCAAACACCATTTCATTGGGGGAAACACCTGTTGTCGCATGTTCAGCGGAACGATATGCCATCATGAGAAGGTAAATTTTCTCATCCCAATCTCTTTTGTTTTCTGACACAAAAGCTGAGAGCATAGACTCTATGGTCCTGTTTGCCCTCTCTACTAACTAATCATTATATTATGTGTATGTATTGCAGGTAGCAGTCATCCTTTGATTGAGTAGTAATAAAGCCATCTTGACAAAGGAAGGTGATGATCTTCATTTATGACTGCTACCATCACATCTATGATTTGATCGAGCACTGCCGACATCCTCACCTCCATCGTAGTCCTGAGAGATTTGCACCAGTGTCTACAACCATGCCCTGCATACATTGTCCAGTACAGGGATGTGAATGGAAGTCTCAGGATCTTGCAGCTGACTTTGCAGCTGGCCTGGCCATAGCCCTTCAGATTCACGACAGGACTGCTCATGCTGTACCCATTCCTCCTCCTGCACAACTTCCGCAACAGCGCCATCTGAAGTTGGACTCGCCTACCATATCAGCTGGATGTGACCCAGACCAATGGTCAGCATTTACTAGACAATGGGACATGTATAAGGCTGGGATGGCCATAGCCGATAATGTCCTGCCTACCGCATTGTTTTACTGCTGTGATAATGATTTGCTTACACACTTACTCCGTGATATTCAGCGAGATGCTGCCAATATGACAGAAGCAGACCTTCTGGCAGCCATCAAACGCTTGGCTGTCAAGGACGAGAGCTCCCTGGTACACCGCATGAAGCTCAGCAGGATGACCCAGTCACCTGGAACTGGTATCAGGACATTCCTAGCTTGTCTCCGAGGCCAGGCTGCATTATGCCAGTACAAATCCTCCTGTAAGGAACAACATTGTACTCATGTGTTTGACTATAGTGATGAGATGATAAAGGACAACCAGGTGAGGGGTATTGCTGACCCTGAAATTATGTCAGACTTGTTGGGTGACCCAAAGACAGACCGTTCCTTTGGAGGAGGTTGTGTCATTTATTGCTCTAAAGGAGCAAGGTAAAATGACGAAGAGTGCAGTTGGAGACTCTGCAGGTGCCATATGTGCTACTCGTGTGGCCCAAAAATCCCCAGCACCTTCTGGCGCCAAATGTTGGGCCTGTGGTGGTTCCTCTCACGGGTCAAAAAATGACAGGAAAACTCGCTTCCGGAGCTGTGACGCCTGGACATTTACTTGTGCCAAATGCTCTGTTAAAGGCCATTATACCACATGCTGTAGCAAATGGACCGCTTGCGGAGCCTGGGGCCATAGGGATGCATCCTTTAGAACCTGCCAGCATAACGCAGGGCGCAAGAGTCAGAACAAAGGCCGATCACCCCCAGTAAACACAGAGGAAGATAAGGCTAGCTATGTTTATGACCAACTGTGCACCACAACATCGAAAGGGGGATCTATAAAGTCGGGCTCCAAGGACAGGGTATCTCGGACATGGACAAAGCAAGGCAACACCTCACCACTGGATCATCATGTGTTTGACGGAAAATGGGTTGCTCGCCCATCCAAACCTCATCCTTTGCTCTTGGTAACCATGAGCGTGCTGCCTCAGGATCATGAGTCATTTGGACAGCCCATAAAGGACACATCTAAGCTTAAATCTGTTAATATATCCATGGTGGCAGATACTGGGTGCCAGAGTTCAATAATACCCCTAGAGACAGCCAAGACCCTGGGTATACAGAAGCAGGACCTCCTTCCAGTCAAACTTGTGATGCGGGGTGCCATAAAGGAGTATCTTAGAGTGATTGGGGCCATTGTGGTGGATATCGTCATTCCAACTTATGCTGGATCTACACAATCAACTCGTTTGCTCTGTTATGTCTCTGAATCCATGGAGAAGGCATTTCTTTGTAGAGAGGCCCTTGCCACTTTGGGGGTTATCCATACAGACTTCCCCATGGCCATGGACCCCATGCCTTCAGACACTGCCGCTTCTATGGAGGACTCCGATTACATGATGTGCTCTTGCCCAAGACGCCAGCAAACACCACCACCATTATCTACCACCCTACCACCAGGTTTAACTGCAACTGAAAACAATGTGGAGGCATTGAAGGATTGGCTACTGGACTATTACGGTGCTACGACCTTCAATGTGTGTGAACACCAACCACTGCCACTCATGAACTGTGAGCCCTTGCACCTCCATGTCGACCCTGATGCCAAACCTGTAGCTGTCCATAAGCCAGCTCTAGTTCCTATTCACTGGCAAGAAAAAGTTCATGCTGACCTTGAGAGGGATGTTCGCATAGGAGTACTTGAACATGTTACTCCCAACACACCAACAACCTGGTGTTCGAGGATGGTGGTGACTGCTAAAGCCGATGGCTCTCCCAGACGTACTGTCGATCTACAGCCACAAAATCGACA
Organism: Pecten maximus; assembly: GCF_902652985.1. Taxonomy (NCBI): domain Eukaryota; kingdom Metazoa; phylum Mollusca; class Bivalvia; order Pectinida; family Pectinidae; genus Pecten; species Pecten maximus. The sequence goes on from NC_047026.1 coordinate 31,781,613, forward strand.
TTCTGTTCGACAGACCCTCCATGTGCCAAGCCCCTTCCATTTGGCCGACCGAGTCCCTCGAAACATGAAGAAGACAGTGACTGATGCATGGAACGGGTATCACTCTGTGCCCATTCGTGAGGAGGACCGCCATTTCACCACTTTTATCACACCATGGGGACGGTACAGATACAAGGTTGCACCTCAAGGTTTCCTGGCAAGTGGCGATGCTTACAATCAGCGCTTCGATGCCATCATCTCTAATTTCCAGGATAAAGTCAAATGTGTGGACGACACCTGCATGTGGGCTCCTTCAATAGAGGCATCGTTCTTCCAGACATGCAACTGGCTTGACCTTTGCGCACGCAATGGCATCACTTTGAACCCCAAAAAATTCCAGTTTGCCCAGGACAAAGTTGACTTTGCAGGTCTCACAATCACACCAACTAACATCCGACCCAGCTCAAAAATTTTGGATTCCATCAGGAATTTTCCCACACCAAAGGACATCAGTGATGCCAGAGCCTGGGTTGGTCTCATCAATCAAGGGGCCTATGCATTCTCAATGACTCAACAGATGAAGCCATTCCGTGCCCTACTGAAGCCTTCTACGCAGTTCCTTTGGACTGATGACCTGGACAGACTGTTCCATCAATCTAAGACGATCATCATTCAAGAAATGAAGGACGGTGTTCGCTTGTTTGACCCTGATCGGTTGACATGCCTGTCAAGTGATTGGTCTGTGGATGGCGTTGGGTTCTTCCTAATGCAGAAGTACTGTGAGTGCTCAGCGGAAACTCCTGCCTGCTGTCCTGATGGCTGGAAATTGTGTCTGGTTGGTAGCAGATTCACCCATCCTGCAGAGAGCCGATATTCCCCTGTTGAGGACGAAGCTTTAGCTGTTGTTTATGCACTTCATCAAACTCGATATTATGTCTTGGGATGCAAGAACCTCATCGTGGCCACACACCACAAACCCCTACTGCAGATTCTGAACGACAGGTCACTTTGTGAGATTGGCAACAGACGTCTCCTAAACCTCAAGGAAAAAACTTAAGCTTTTCGATTCAAGGTTGTACATGGTAAAAGGAACTTAGGACCAGATGCCGCTTCACGACACCCCTCTAGTTCTCCTGATCGCCTTCACCTTCCGAGTGAGCCACCGGAGTTGGATCAACTTTCCTTCACAAATCCGTTACTTCGTCATGATGCACTGAGAAGTATTTGTCAGCACTATGATGATAATGACACAGCAGATGATAGCTCAGTTGTTGCAGCCGCAACAAACTCCCTGAGTGCTGCTGTCAATGTGATTACATGGGACATGGTACGTGAAGCTACAGCATCAGACCACACATTTGTTCAACTCATCCACCATTTGCAAGCCGGGTTTCCAGCTGATAGTAGGGAGTTACCGGTCGACTTGCGTCCTTATCAGCGCTATAGCGCCAGCATGCGTGTCGTTGATGGTGTAGTTCTTATGGGCCAACGAATTGTCATCCCACTTGCACTCCGCAAACCTGTGCTTGCAGCTCTACATGCCGCTCATCAGGGTGTCAGTGCAATGCGTGCGCGGGCTATGGACTCTGTATATTGGCCAGACATCACAATTGATATTGCAAGAATAAGAGACCAATGCCAACACTGCCACCAGATGGCCAAATCAAACCAAATGCAACCCCCGTCTGAGCTTGCAATACCAGATTACCCATTCCAGATGATCTGTAGTGATTACTTCTCGTTCAATGGCACAGATTATGTTGTGATTGTTGACAGGTATTCTAATTGGCATATGGTCTATAGGTCTGAGTTTGGTGCAGAGGGTCTTGTTCGGCGTCTAAGAGAAACATTTGTGACATTTGGTATTCCGGAGGAGTTAACATCTGATGGTGGACCACAGTTTACAGCTGGAAAGACACAGGAGTTCCTGAGGTCCTGGGGAGTCAGACATAGGGTCTCATCGGTTGCCAACCCCCATGCTAACTGCAGAGCTGAGTTAGCCGTAAACACGGTGAAACGAATGCTCATGGATAACATCTCACCCACAGGGTCTCTTGATGTGGATACATTCCAGCGAGCACTACTGATGTACAGGAACTCTATCGACCCAGAGACCAAGGCATCACCAGCGTTAGTTTTGTTTGGACGACCTATTCGGGATGCAATCCCTATCCCAATGGGTAGATACTCACCGCATGAGACATGGAGAGAGATCCTAACCCACCGTGAAATGACCCTGGCCAAACGTCATTCGAGGGAACATGAACGTTGGAGCGAGCACACTCACCTTTTGCCATCACTGAAAGTTGGTGATCATGTGTATTTGCAAAACTTGATGGGAAACCACCCTAGGCGATGGGACCGGACTGGTGTAGTAGTGGAGGTACGGCAATACCACCAGTATGTAATTCGCGTGGATGGCACAGGACGTGGCACTATCAGGAACCGTCAGCACCTCCGGAAGTTTACACCTTTTCAAAGTAATCCAACAGGCATACAGGCAACGGATACACCAACTCAGTCCCAACTGCCCACTACTCCGTCAAGCCAGACACATTTAGGCAAGCCTGTGTCAACACGAAAAGTCTACGCTGATAATCCAGTCTGCACTTCCGGAGTACCGATTGATCGACCTCCTTCAGTCAGTTCTCAACCAACAGATGCTAGACCAGTTGCGCCAGCCTGTCTGCCGGCTGTTGAGCTCAATGATGCTGTGACACCTAGAAAAGTACAGGAACCTTCCACCCGGACACATACCCCAACGCCACGTATTGACTCTCCAGATCAGCATATTCAGCCCACATATGATGCTGTTTCAATTCCGAAATTGCCTCGTGCCCTTGCACGTCTTCAGCCATACAATCAGGCTGGACAGAAGGAGATGCTGAGATCTGGACGTCGACATTCCCCTCTTGTGAACACCTCTAGTGCTGGATGAAGTCGCTCAAGGCTAACTTGTGTATTGCTACTCCATTGTGAAGGAACAGTAATTGCTCTTTGGTTCTTAATGTGTGTGTTGGACACAGCCTTTGGATGAGATATGACTCTTCACTTTTGTGTTCTTATTCCATGTTTATTATTGTTTCGGAGAGTTTGTCACGCACTAATTCTGGACACTGATCGTCATTCCTCTTTACCTCTGCGATGTACGCTCTCTTGTGTTAGTTTTTCTGCTACCCATAAAAAACCTGTCCCTGGGGGAGGAGATAACTAATCATTATATTATGTGTATGTATTGCAGGTAGCAGTCATCCTTTGATTGAGTAGTAATAAAGCCATCTTGACAAAGGAAGGTGTTGATCTTCATTTATCTACCATACCATCTGATTGTGGTCGGTAGGGTGTGGTCCTCGTCTTTTCTATACCAAGTATATTACAGACTTCCTTAAACACATCAGATCCAAAGTTAGCTCCTTGATCAGTATGAAGCTGACTTGGTACCCCAAAAACAGTAATTATTCTATCGATCAATTTCTGTGCTACGGTTGTGGCCTTTTGATTCCTCATAGGAATAGCCTCTACCCATTTGGTGAAGTAATCAGCAACTACAAGAAAATACTGGTTTTGATGATTACTAAGTGGTAAAGGACCCAAAACATCCATTGCCCATCGTTCCATAGGAACACCTACATTGTAAATTTGTAATGGACCATGTGCACGTTTGTTGGGTGACTTTCGTGCAGCACATTTATCGCATGTCTTACACCAATGTTGAATATCTTTCGACATTTTATGCCAAAAATATCTCTCTCTGACTTTTGACAATGTTTTCTTAATACCCAAATGACCTCCAGTAATACTGTTATGAAGGTACTGAAGTATTAATGTGGTGAGTGTTTTAGGGATCACCATTTGATAGGTGGGTTGTCTCCCTTTGCCCATATCCCATTTATGGCAAAGTATACCATTTTTGACCTGGATGGTATCATATCTGACCCAATAGTATTTTGCCGCCTCACTCATGTGAGATATTTCACTCCAATCAGGCTTTTTACCTGATATTACCCAGTCAATAATAGTTTTTAATACAAAATCCTTCCCTTGCATTTCTTGAATGAAATTTGTATCAGGAATCTTAGGATTTTTAGCCCACCATCATCAGATGGTGGGCTATTGAAATCGCCCTGCGTCCGTGGTCCGTGGTCCGTCCCTCCCTCCCTCCCTCCGTCCGTCCGTCCGTCCGTCAACAATTGACTTCTTCTTCATAACCACTGATCAGAATTTGACCAAATTTGGTCAGAAGCATCCCTATGGCTAGGGGACTCAAAATTGTACAACTGATGGGGCTGACCCACCAGGGGCCTGAGGGGCGGGGCCAAAACGGGTCAATTTGGCTATATTGATATAAACGACTTCTTCTCTGAAACCGAGCAAAGGATATTGCTCCTATTTGCCTGGAAGCATCACTATGGGGTGGGGATTCAAAATTGTACAAATGGTGGTGCTGACCCCCTAGGGGCCTGAGGGGCGGGGCCAAAATGGGTCAATATAGCTATATTGATATTAACGACGTCTTCTCTGGAACCGAGCAATGAATATCACTCATATTTGCGTGGTAGCATCACTTTGGGGTGGGGATTCAAAATTGTACAAATGATGGGACTGACCCCTTAGGGGCCTGAGGGGCGGGGCCAAAATTGGTCAATATAGCTATATTGATAATACCGACTTCTTCTCTGAAACCGAGCAATGGATATCGCTCCTATTTGCCTGGTAGCATTACTTTGGGGTGGGGATTCAAAATTGTTTAAATGATGTGGCTGACCCCCAGGGGCTTGAAGGGCGGGCCAAATGTGGTCAATTGGGCTATATTGATATAAACAACTTCTTCTTTGAAACCGAGCAAAGGCTATTGCTCATATTTGCCTTGTAGCAACACTATGGGGTGGGGATTCAAAATTGTACAAGTGGTGTGGCTGACCCCCGGGGGGCCTGAGGGGCGGGGCCAAGAGGGGTCAATTTGGCTAAATTGATATGAACAACTTCTCCTCTGAAACTAAGCAATATATATTGCTCAATTTTGACTGTGAGAATCCCTTTGGGGTAGGGATTCAAAATTGTACAAATGGTGGGCTCTACCTCCCTGGGGGCTCAGGGGCGGGACCAAAAGGGGTCAATTCGGCTAAATTGATATAAACAACTTCTTTCCAGAAACTAAGCAATGGATATCGCTCATATTTGCCTGGTAGCAACCCCCTAGGTTAGGGATTCAAAAATGTACAAATGACAGGGCTGATCCCAGGGGACAAAAGAGGCGGGGCCGAAAGGGGTTATTTTGCCAGAATTGACATAAACAACTTTTTCTCTGAAACTAAGCAATGAATATCTTTAATATGTGACTGGTAGCATTCCCTTGGGTTAAGGATTCAAAATTGTACAAATGATGGGGCCGACCCCCTGGAGGCTGAGGGGCTGGGCCAAAAGGGGTCAATTTAGCTAAATTGATATGAACAACTTCTCTGAAACAGCTCATATTTGACTATTAACATCCTATTGGGGTAGGGATTCAAAATTGTATAAAGGAAGGAGCTGACCCTCCAGGGGGCAGAGGGCAGGGTCAAAAGGGGTCAATTGTTCTGAACAAGATCTTCTCTGAAACTAAGCAATGGATATCACTCACATTTGTGTGGTAACATCCCTATGGGGTCACGCCAAAAGTCAATTTTATTTCATGGGTTAATGCACCTTTTGGCATTTTTAGTATTAAAATAAAACCAATGTACATGTACCCATATAAAATGCTTATGATATATATTGACATAGCAATACCAGTCACAAATATACTTAAGCATCATTCTTGTTTCATATCTTATGAAATCAGGTGAGCGATACAGGCCCTCTGGGCCTCTTGTTTGTTTGTTATAATCAAAACTGAATACAAACCCAATAAAGTATAACAAATAATAGCATAGACCTGCAGACACCCCGTCATTTTCGCCACCTTGTTTACAATTCCTCCGTAGGGAGCGGTCATTTTTTCAAAGCAGATGGCAGTAAATTGACACTTTCGAATTTTACATTATTTTATTTTTAAAGATTATTTTAATCATGAAATAGGACTTAATCTTAGTTTAGGATGTTGTGTGTCTACAAAATGGCTGAAAACTATTTTTACCAACAAAACTAAAGAAGTAGGATAGGTCTTCAAACCCAGCAATAAACACAAGTTAACAACAGCTCCCATGCGCAGTGATACGTGTGCGCATATCAGGTTGCACACTTGTATGCTACGAAGCATTTTTCTCGATTTAAAATTAATTTGATGGAATTGTATTTAGATACATACCGAAAGTGTGCGAAATTACGTACCCCCACTCTACAAGGAAAGGGAATATCTAGGCTTAGGCATACGATAGATGCCGCCACCGTTTCATTCAAATGACTACGATTAGGGACAGCGATTTAACCATTTTGTATTACATTTCGTTGTTTTGATAATTCATTCACGGCTATCGGGGTCCACTCACTGCATATCGAGAATCAAGGGGGAAGTGGGGTGTCATTTTTGGTTCGCTATAATCGATGCAATATCTCGCTTCTGTGCATCGTCTATTTTACCATCATCAAATTGTAAATTGCGTACGACTCGAACCCCAGATTAATCGACATTTCCATGAGGACACCCCTATCACCCAGTTATGCTTATGTTGACCACTGGCAAATCCAAA